>NC_137142.1:1409638-1652138 GCF_949319135.1 Squalius cephalus | reverse complement strand
AAAAAAGCACATAAAATAAAAAATTACTAAAAAATGAAAGTAAAATATCATGAAAACTAAAAATACAAAAATAAAAGCTAATTCAAAATACTACTAAAAAACTTTAATAAACATAAAATAACATTGAGGGTTATTATCGTTAAAAACAGAAAACTTAAATACAAATTAAATAAACCTAAATAGCAATATATAAAAAATAAATAAATAAAGAATAAAAAAAAAAAGACAAATTGAAAAACACAAAATGAAAGTACTTCAAAATTAAACTAAAATGAAAATGAAAACGAAATATAAATATATATGTATATATAAAGGCTCATTCAAAATATTATTAAAACTATAAAATTAAACTAAAAACTAAAAAAACACTATATATTTTAATTTTTTTATATAAGGGCATCTTCCCATCATGGGATCATTTCATGGATTTAGGGTTATTTCATTAATTTAGTTTAAATTATTTAAAATTTTAATTAACTTTTATGAATGAAACAGCTCATAAACACTTTATCAGTATAAAAAATACAAATAAAAAACTATTATGCATCAAAGACATTTCTCCTTACATAGAAGCTTTCTGGCATTAAGGGTTCTTTAAACGCGACTCAAGAACCCTAGAGCTCTGTATAGACCCCACTGAGTGAAGATAAAGTTCTATATAGAGATACATTTCTATTCAAAGCACCAGCGTCAGCAGAGAAAGCCTCACAACACAATCAATACAACCCAATCTCAGCGAGAGCCTGCCATCGGGGATGGGCGTCGGGTTATCTTTGTTTCCTTCAGGCATTTACAACCTTCAGTGCTGGTGTGTGAAAAGCTCTCAATAAAGCGTGGCCATCATCTGCCCCCCCGCCGTCACACACACACACACACACACACACACACACACACACTGACCCCTGCACCTCAGGACTTCCTCAGGCAAACACATCTGACCCATCCATCTCCAGCCCGACAGCCGATGGGAACGGCATTTACACCCCGGGCCAAGGGTGACCGGCTAAATAAAGAGGACGGGCTACGCGTCTGCGGGACAATGGGAGCACATTTCTCTCCGGAGTTATTGGAAAACTGCTGTGTAAATGTGTCACGGTCCGCCTTCCCAAGAGTACAACCACTGGAAGATCATCTGCAGCACTAAAACCTTCTGTCAGAAGTTAGGACAACACAGATTCTACACACATCTCTACTCCAAAAACGTACCAATACGTACAAATCAAAGCGGTTTCCAGCTGAAATAAACACTAGAGGCAGTAAAACACCAACAACTTTTATTTCTTTCCATGCAAACTGGGAAAATTATAGATTAATAAATGCTTATTTCTTAAGCATTGCTTATTCATGCTCTTCCTTTGTACAATACTATATTATGACCTCAAAACACTTTTACAACAATAGTGTGTAACAAGGTTAGTTGTTCAGGGAAGGAAGAGGTGGGGAACGTTCAAACACACTTTAATGAGGTCCTATTATGCCCTTTTACGAAGTCTTGATTTAGTTTTTTGGGGTGTAGAAGAATATGTTTTCAGGATTGATTGTTCAAAAAAAACATTATTTTTCACATATTCTCCATTGTCACAGCTCCTCTCTCCCCAGTCTGGTTTAAAGCATTGGTTTCGATGAAGCCCCTCCTTCTGGAATATGAAATGTGCTGTGATTGGTTAGCTGGCCCAGTGTGTTGTGATTGACAGGAAAAGTCCCGCCCCTTCATAACCGCCAGTTCTACTCAGATGTAAAAATTAACAACGGCATCAATTTCAAACTATTTTGAGCCCAGTTCAGACCCTGACAATGTTAACGAACAAGTGAATCGTGCTGAACAGATTTCAAGCACAGATTTCACAGGATGTTTCAGAGTGGTATGCTTTTTTAAATTTATTTTCTTATAGATAAAATGTTATCCACCATTTATTAGTATCTGTTGGGAAACTATGGTAACACAAACAGTAATCGATCACAAAATCGTGGATCGTTTTCCTAAGGGGCGGTGAACAGTCTTACAGAAGCTCCAGTAAACACTACATCAATACTGTAATGTTCAATCTTCAGGAACAGTGCTAAAAATACATTTTAACCTCTTTAAGTGTGTCAGCCTTAGGACAAACTTTTTTCCAGGGTATAAAAAACAGCGACAACACTCTTCCTCTTCCTCTTGTCCCAAAATCCCAAAATCCCAAACACAATCACAGACACATCCGATGAGTGCGTGAGCACAACGGCCAATCAGAGGTGTTTATGATTCCGCTCAACAGCGCTCAAAGCATCACATTTTTTAAATTTCAGTACCGACTTGGTACCGAAGTCTGCACTTTTTGACAACTCTGTTCATTGGCAATCGCGCTCTCAAGGCTCTCGGCCCCGCCCTGTTTGCCACATAGTGCATGATTTGTAAACATTTGATGTTTGCATCACATGATCAGCCCCATTTACTTGTCTTTTTTAAACATAGTAAACGTGCTCACCTGGCACAGCATCACTCTTGTGTTCGAGTCCCATGAAACACAAGCTCAAAGAAGCTTTAAAATGCCAATGGTTGCCTCAGTAAACGTGTTTTTATGTTACATTTACTTTTGTTAATGCTAACAGTGTTTTCAAACACAATACAATACCTTTTAGCGCCACTCACCGGAAATATTTAATGTCTGAACTGAACTGAATGTCTGATGTAATAAAGCATTGCCAGATTCATGTTCATCTGTTTGGGGTAAAACACACATTGCACTTGGAAAGCGTCGCAGATCGTGCGATACACAGTGTAACAGGCTAGTTTTTCCAATGAGCTAGGGTTGCATTTAGAAGTAGTGAATCTGCTTTTCAGATGTACGAACACTTAGAATAGTCCGAATGTTTTCAGCTGGTGTGATGGACAAGGTTTAAATAAGGTAACCGTGCTTCACACGCATCCCTCTGAGAACGATGTTGAGAAGGGTTAAGGATGAGTCAGGGAGCCGCTCAGGAATGCCTTTGTGTCGCTTGGCTAATATTTACACATGGATTTGCCTTTTTCCTCTTTAGCTTTCAATGTTTGCAAAGGCGAATGAAAGGGCGAGAAGGCAACGGGCTAGCGAGCAGCATGGGACGGGGAAAACTGAATAATCGGAGGGTAGACTTGGTGACATTTTTGAGAATGTGTTTGTCCGTCTCCCGTTAATTCACACAATCTTGCACACGCATGAACATATACAAGCGTCCAGGTTAATGCACCATCACACACTTCACCGACTCTTTGTTTCCCGTATGTTTTCAACTGCGGATGGTCTTTCTGAATATGAATTAGGCTGTTTTGTGGTGAAAGTGGTCCAATCCAGTGAGAGTCTGATGGTGTCTGAAGTAGAGCTCAGATAATAATAGGTGCCATTAGTGGAAAAGCAGAAATAACAGCATTCAAGCACTGAAAACGGCCGTGCAATTACATCAAAAGTCAATGATAATGCAATCTGCTCATATGAGCTCTGCTTCCAGGGCAAATCTGAGTGTCTGGATATCGTCAGTCACATGATCTACACCATCAAGGCTCTGCCCGTCTCCGTTTGGACTGTAATGTAGCCCGTTTACTGTGGATCAGCCCGACCGTGACAGCAACATTCACCATTCTCTTTGGTCATCTGGCTGTTGTGTCTCGCTGGGATTCCTCAGCCTTAATGCTCCAAACAGAGTCTCTAAATATTTGAAGACTTTCCTTTCTGTGTAATTAATATCACTCGAGCATGTTGGCGGTTTGATCAAGGTTAAGTCTGCAAGACTTTCAGAGAAGTGGAACATTAGGACTAGCAAACTCATGTCCTTGTCCTCTCTCTAACACTTCAGAAGTAGGGCAGAATCACTCATGTTTGCAGAGGGGAAACTGCAGCAAAATGGTCATTACCGAACACCCTGCTAAACGAGTGTTGATGCACAGAGACACAGTTTTAATATTTGTTTTGCACATGAGATGCATGTTCTCTATTTGGTTTTTGTTATTTCTTATCGCAGTATTTGCTTTTGTGATTCGAACACATAAAAAGAAAACATGAGAAACATAAACAGTGGGAGGGGAAATAAGTATGAAGGCTCGTTTCTGCCAAGGAATTGGGAAAAAAAATCATTAAAAAGGTAATTGCGACTTCATCTGACAATTTTCCCCACAATTCCAAGTTCATATCTCGCAATTCAGACTTTTTTCTCACAATTCTGACTTTCTTGCAATTGCGACTTTATAACTCGCAATTTTTAGATTTTTCTCAGACGTATAAAGACTGACTTATATCTTATAAACATATTATATCTCAGAGATATAAAGTCGCAATTACCATTTTACTTTTTATTCCGTGGCAGAAACAAGCTTCCATAAATAAGAGATCAATAATATTGGTGTGAAATCACCTCTGGTTCTGTCACTTCTTCAGCATCCACTGATGCAGCCCTAGATTAGCCAGTCTCAAAGCAAACCTTCAGAGAGCTGCTCTCGTTTCCAAACACAGTTTATTTATTAGCAGAAGCTTCATCCGCCTCTCAAGCGACAGAAACTCCAGAAAGCACATTGCCACCGTGACTCCGCTTCTCTTTGCAGAATCAATGATGTGTTGGGAAGAATACTTCAAGGGATGTTTCACTCATAAATATAAATTCTGTCATCACTTACTCACCCTCATGCCCTTCCAAACTCACAAGACTTTCGTTCATCTTCAGATCACAAATACATATATTTTCATTATTCTCATCATTTTTGTCCGCCCATTGAAAGTAAATTTCTCAATCAGGTAATTTCTAATCTGCTTTTGAATTTGCTCAAGTTAGCCAGGTTAGTGACATCAAATTCAAAGATATCCATTTTTATTGTATTTGTTCATGTTAGTGTAGTAATAAACCCCAGAAAGCTCCTAAACAGCACATAGGAACAGTATAAATTGCCTTTTTGTGACTAAATATGTGGCTCTTTACCAAAATAAGCTGCAATCAGTTCACAAAATCATATCACTTTATTTCTCAAACCATGACTGTATATAAGCTGCAACCTATTTTTGGATACATATTAATATTTGTTTTTGCCTAAACATTAAGAACGTTGTGAAATGTTGATGAAGTTATGTGTGAGAAGATCAGTTCGTACGACAGAAATCTCCCACCTTTCCTGGAGAACTGTTCATGTGTGTAATATTTAGCAGATCGTAGTCGATTTAATATTTATTGTTCAGCAGTCCATGTAATATAGTTACTTTACATTCAAGCCATTTGTTCTAACAAGCTGTGAATCTGTAATGACTTTAACAGCTTTGACTTTAAGGTCAAATGAGTTAAACCTATAAGTTTAAACATTGGGCATGGGGTTAGGCTGAATGAAACTGACACAGAAATGAACACTGGCTGCAGGAATAAACATAATCCTTAAAATTATACAAGTATCTTTGATCTACACTGATGTTTATTAACAAACAGACATTTAAACTATTTGGGCAAACAAGTGTCATGTGTGGTATCCCTCAAGGTTCTGTCCTAGGACCGCCATTGTTTTTACTCAGAGAGATATAAAGATATACACAGATTACACAAAATGAGACACATGTGAGAGACCAGGTGAAGCGAACAGACTTCAGGATAATTAGCCAGACCAAAGAGCAACAGAAAATGAATGTCTGTATGTCATAAAGCTCGTAAGCATTTACATTGACCTGGTTTGTGCACATAAGTAACATCTGTAGAACAGCTTCATTTCACACAGGGAGCAACTCAAAGTCGAGGGGCATATTTTCTGAACATAATAGAGAGGAGAATTTAAAACCCCTCGAATGTAATACTTTGATGGCAGGATGTTCCTCTGCATCAAGCGTTTCTGTAGCAAATCCAAAGTCAATGAAGCAGGCGTTCACAGACCAGCATATTCTACACAGATGTCACAGAAGTATGGAAGCTGGAAGCTCAGAATTTTGAGATATAAAGTCAGAATTGCGTGATATAAACTTGCAATTCTGACTTTATATTTCGCAATTCTGACTTCGGGCCCTATTTTAACGATCTGAAACGCAAGTATCAAACACGAAACGCAAGTAACTTTGTAGGCGGATCTCGACGCAAATCTAAAATGTGTTGGTCTGAAGTCGCTTCATTACTCATAGGTGTGGTTTGGGCGTAACGTGAAATAAACCAATCAGAGCGTCATCTCACATTCCCTTTAAGAGCAGGCGCGCTTGTTCCATGGCGGATTGCTATTATAACGGCGGATTTGCAGGAGCGGTTCACAGCCGAGGAGACCGACGTTCTCGTCAGGGCCGTAAAACACAGAGAAGTGACATTGGGGATGGAGAAACACACCCAGATTAGCTTCGGTTAAACAGGCGTATGATAATTTGGGTAAATGTGTAAGCTAGATTTATGCCTATTTTTCACATCTTCATGGACACAACAATGATTTCCCTCGTGTGGAATATTTTTCCTTGTAATAATGTAGCCTATGATTTGCAAAAATGAAAACTGCTGCGTCTGTGTAGATGAGAGAAGCAAAGTGTATGACGCGCCACTGACTTTAGACGAGGTTTCTCCTGGTCAGTGGCGGAATTGTTTTCTGAAACTGCAAAATAGCACCAGGGAACGTTTGCGCCGGAACACGCCTCCTCTTTTCCCTGAACCGCCCCCGGGAGCGCAAGTTCATTTCCTAATTTACCGACGTGCGTCTGTGGAGGGAAAAGTCCGCTGTGCGCGGGTGCAAAATAGGAATGAAACATGCGTCGCTGTACGAAGTCAATTGCGCTGGGTGCAAGATAGGGTCCTTCATATCTACCAATTGCATGATATAAAGTCAGAATTGCGTGTTATTAAATCATAATTGCGAGATATAAACAAAATTGCAAGTTTATTTCTCGCAATTCTGACTTTATGTCATGCAATTTTTGTCACGTGAGACAAAACGTCGCAATTACCTTATTTTTTACTCTGTGGCGGAAACAAGCTTACATAAGGGAGAGATCACACATTAGAATTGAAAAAGAAATTAGAGTTAAAGAAGATTTTGACAAGAACAAAACATCATGATTGTTTGAAGCCACTTCCTGATCTCAAACAAGGCACGACTTTTCTTGATTCCTTTCTTCTTTTGTCCCTTTTAAGGCATTTTATTATTAAAATCTTCAATGATGTTTTACAGTTTTTTTTTTTTTTTAAATAAATGAATTATGAATTAAATGAATAAATGAGTTAAACAATGTTTCCCCAACAAACCTATTGTATGCATATCTGAACGTTTCTTTGTTTGGCTCAGGATTTGATTAGGGTTAGTGTTGGGCTTAGGTTTAGAGTTGAGAGCAGGTCCAGTATCCCTAAATGTTAGAAACTATATTTTCTAGCACAATGATTACTCTCATTAAAAAAAAATATATACTTTGCCCGATGCGGATCCCCAAAAAGTAAAAAATTATCCAAATTTTGGGGGATTTTGTTATATCCTGTGAAAATAAGTTTTAGTCCAATGCCATAAAATTAACTAACATTTTTAGGGGAAAAGAAATTTCGCTCTCCACATCAGGGATAAATAGGCTCCCTTCTAACCACTGAAACATTAAAATATGTTCTCAAAACTTGCAAGAATCGCACATAAAGGCGGTGATTCTCTATGTTTTTTTGTGGGTGTGTCATGGAGTAACAAAGGATTGATTTCCCAAACAAAATGTTACACAAAAACAGCACTTAAATTCGATGGAAGGTTTCCCCAAAGCACTGTAATTAAAGTTGCATGCAAAAGTGTCAGTAAATTACCAAGACCGTAAGTCCATTATGTGTATCTATAAACACTGTTTCTCAGAGACAAATGGACACTTCTTAAATCACATTGATGCATTTTGATCAATAAAAGGCCATTATTTCACTATTTCAGAGAATACAAAATGTGTTGGTAAAAAAACAATAGCTTCTCCGCAGCGCCACATGATAGGTCTACTAATCTAATGGGGTTATGCACTTACTTATAGTCCATAGAAAGTGTTGGCGGATCATCAAAATAAAGAGTTAGCAGATATTAAGAAAACAGCCTAGTAATGCTGTAAAGACTGCGAGTTGACATGTAGTTGCAAAGATGCTTATAGTTAGAAGAATGTCTAAAGTGGACTACCAAAATAAAGTGCCTAAATATCCATTAATTTGGCTCAGAGAATGTCAGATTTTTAAACAAATACATAAATATTGGCCATGATTTAATACAAAGTCACATGTATGTGTCAAATAGTTTCCTTCTGTGCTATTTAGGGTCCAGCTGACATATGCATGAACTTCTGCTTCTGTATCTCCATATACAGACAAAACCAGAAGGCTGAGATCCGAAACGGGGATTTATATGACAGTTACAGTGGCGCTCGTAAAGGTCATCAGAACTAACATTGCACAGAGTTTTACAATGACGTTTCTCAAACCAGATCCTTCATTACTTGCAGTGTTTCTGGAAGCTGTGAGGCCTCGAGATGTTGAACCGAGGCCAAAGCATGACTATAAAGGCTCTGTTACTCTTCAGCCTTGAGTGTTTGAGCTGCTTTGGTTGGAAACCTAATGGATGCACACAACAGAATTACAATGATGGGCATCATCGCTGACGCTGTATATCATAAAGTGATTTCATAAATAATCTGGTTTGAGGACTAAGCATTTTACACTTAATATATTAAAGGATTAATTTACTTCAGAATTAAAATTTCCTGATAATTTACTCCCCCGCATGTTATCGAAGATGTTCATGTCTTTATTTCTTCAGTGGAAAAGAAATGAAGGTTTTTGAGGAAAACACTCCAGGATGTTTCTCCATATAGTGTCTTCAATGGAGTCCAACGGGTCGAAGGTCCAGATGTGAGCTTCAGTGCAGCTTCAAAGTCTCGACACGATCCAGCCGAGGAATAAGAGTCTTATCTAGACAAACCAGCGGACATTTTAGAACAAAATAAACATTATATACTTTTTAACCCCAAACATCTATCTCTCGGCTGGATCGTGTCGAGACTTTGAAGCTGCACTGAAACTCACATCTGGACCTTCGACCCGTTGGACCCCATTGAAGACACTATATGGAGAACAATCCTGGAGTGTTTTCCTCAAAATCCTTCATTTCTTTTCCACTGAAGAAAGAAAGACATGAATATCTTCGATAATGTGGGGGAGAGTAAATTATCAGGAAATTTTAATTCTGAAGTGAACTACTCTTTTAACTAATGAAACCTTATTGTGAAGTTTTACCCAATTATGTTGGAAAGAGAGCACAATCACACAGATCCTCCGTCTGACTTCTTCAGCGACACTAATCACATGTGCTGGTCGAAGCTGTCTTCTACACGTCTGCCGCTCTTTGCTAGTCTTCATAATGAGGGCCTTGAAGGACGCGAGAGGGGAAGAATGGGCTCCTAAATGGCGGAGGAGTTTCAGGACATGCCAGGCCTCATTGTGCCATTCTTTATCACGCCTGACCCAAAATCAAACATGCAGGTCCGCGATCTCCTTGGTGACATTGCGAGGCCTATCACTTGGAGACCGAGAACAATGGCAGCCTGGGAAAGCCCACGGCGCGGGGAATGGCCAGTGTCTTTCACTCACACAAGAGTGACTCAGAAACACAAGCAGAAGAGAAGGCTCTTGCTCATCTAACCCTGGACTCTCCTCTAAACGTCTTCATTTCTGTATACTCCACAATTACTTCACAACCTTTTCTTAAAGAATAGTACTTGTTACAGTATTTATGCTATTTCAGTTTTCTAACAGCACACTGTCTTAGCAACTTTCATTTCAAATCCTTGTTTCTTTTTAAAAGCATGAAGCATATATAAACTGTAAGTAGTTGGCATGAAATATACAGTAGTCAACATTTGAAGTGGGTCAAAAAAGTTCATCAAAGTTGTCCTATAAAGAACGGGCATTGTTTAAAATTCATGTATAACTTTGATGAAAGGTTTTGATCCACTTCAAATGACTTTCCAGCTAACAAGGCACATTTTCAGAACTTTCTGTTTAGATTCTCTTAAAGTTATGAAGTTATTAGTGTTTTTCAGTTACATTACATAAATGTTTGTTCAAAGTTATCTGGGCTTTAATAATATTCTCAAAATGTTAGCACAAAAACCTTATTTATACATCGTTCATGGAACTTTTTTCCTGAAATGTTTAAGTTGAACATGTTTTTTTTAAAATGTTGCTTGTTTCGGAACGTTGAGAGAACATTCAAAAGTAACGTTCCCATAACGTTTGCAGAACAGAACCTTTTAGAACTTAATAAACTGGACATTGAACTGAACATTCCGAATTCCGTTTTCAGAACTTTCCCTTGTTCATAAATAAACAAATTTAACCTAAAATTTTTTTTTTTTTAAATATGAAAATACAAAAACATTGATGGACATGCTATATTTCACTTCCCACAATGAGTTTGTTGAGTCCTTCATGAACAGCACCACTTCTTTCATTTGGAAAAGTCCTGCAGTTTCTGTTTTTAAAAAGCCATGAAGAGTTTACACCTATAATTAAACTGCTTTTGTGCAAGTAACATTTGACAAATCATCTGTAAGAATCTCAGGTAAACATTTTAAAACATTTTTTAAATAGATGTCTGAACTGCCTTCCAATAAAGTTAGTATTAAAGCAAAGATTACATTTGTTTCACCTTTTTAAAACTGTAAACATGGCTTAAGTGGCTTATGTGTATCTTTTATATTAAATGTCATGATTTTATGTTTGTCTTGTTTGTAAAACACATTTGTTGTGAAGCCAAAGACATTTATGCACATTATGGACAATATATATTGAAACTGAATTCATCGTGTTCTTCTCGAGAAGCTTTTCCACTTCTTGCATCCTTTGTTCCCTAAAATCTGTCTAAACCAATAAGATTAACTGGCTGTGCACACGAGCTCTAATTACACAAAAATACACAATTAATGTAGCTGAAATAACACTACTAGTGTATTAACACTAAAATACACTTTATTTCAATAGTCCACATTACATATTCTATTAATTATAGGTAACTTTGCAACTTCATGTCAACTATCTCTCATTACTTTGCAACTTCAAGTCGACTAACTTTACAAAGTCAAATTTAGTCGATCTTGAAAAACATCTGTCCAATGAGTTAAGGGGCCGTGTAAGAAGACTTGATGATCTAATACACATTGTACATCGACTGAAAGAAGGTTTTTGAACTGAAGTAAGAGTACGACTGTTCGGACACCAGATCACAGAGTCATCTATGCAAACTAACCCACTGATAAAGCGGACACAGGTGTGATGGACACAGCAAGATAAGCAATCCTTTATTCTTCTAAAATTTCTGGGAAATTTCAACACTAACTTCCAAAAGACCCAAACGAGACCAACAAATTCAAGCAGCAACAATTGCACAGTAAAAAGTCCACTAACTATCTCTTCTGTATCCTTCACCATACATGTCATTGAAAAGCAATGGTGGAGTCATTCCTTATTCATGAATATCCCTGGGTGCCTAAAACTGGCCTCAACCCATGGAATGATGGACCCTTGAATATGGGAAAGAACGAGATCCTAACTGGATTGATGGAGTGAATATTAGGAGTAAAATGTTGTAAGTTTGTCTGCAGCAACACTTGGCCTGAAGGCTCTTGCCTAAAGCGTAGTCTTATGACAAACACCAACAACAACTGCAACATCTCATCAAGTGTGCACTAGGACAAGCAGAACTGTTGCAACATCGCATATGCACTACATGCACATTCAGCCGGATCTCAGCCGGGTCTCAGCCGGGTCTCAGCCGGATCTCAGCCGGGTCTCAGCCGGGTCTCAGCCGGATCTCAGCCGGGTCTCAGCCGGACCTCAGCCGGATCTCAGCCGGATCTCAGCCGGGCCTCAGCCGGGTCTCAGTAAGATCTCAGCCGGATCTCAGCCGGGTCTCAGTAAGATCTCAGCCGGATCTCAGCCGGATCTCAGCCGGGCCTCAGCCGGGTCTCAGTAAGATCTCAGCCGGATCTCAGCCGGGTCTCAGCCGGGTCTCACCCGGGTCTCTCAGCCGGATCTCAGTCGGGTCTCAGCCGGGCCTCAGCCGGGTCTCAGTAAGATCTCAGCCGGATCTCAGCCGGGTCTCAGTAAGATCTCAGCCGGATCTCAGCCGGATCTCAGCCGGGCCTCAGCCGGGTCTCAGTAAGATCTCAGCCGTATCTCAGCCGGGTCTCAGCCGGATCTCAGCCGGGTCTCTCAGCCGGATCTCACCCGGGTCTCTCAGCCGGATCTCAGTCGGGTCTCAGCCAGATCTAAGCCGTATCTCAGCCTTCTGTTATTGTCTGTATATACAGAAGCTGATCTACAAAAGGCATGTTAACACAGTTCATGCATATGTCAGCTGGACCCTAAATAGTGCAGAAGGAAACTATTTGACACCTTCGTATGAAATCTTGGCCAATATTTATGTATTTGTTTGTCATGTTAATTGAACATTTACTCTGGACTACTTTAGTTGATATAAACATATTTTTTTCTGACATACTCTGAGCCAAATGGTGGAATTGATGGACATTTAGGGATAAGACTTTATTTAGATAGTCGACTTTAGACATTCCACTCACTATAAGTAACTTTGCAACTACATGACAACTAAAAGTCATTAGAGTATTAGTAGATCTGCTTAATATCTGCCAACAGTTTATTTCAACGGTCCACCTATGGACATTAACTAAACTCTTTAACACAAAAGTAGATCAATGCACGAAGGCACAATAAACTGAAATTAAGTCCATTTGGCTCAGTGAAAGTCAGAAGATCATCAACAAAATCAGTGTAATGTAAATATTCAAATAACCTAACAAACAACAATAAATAAGGCCAAGTATTCAATATGTGTGTGTGTGTGTGTGTGTGTGTGTGTGTGTGTGTGTGTTTGTGTCTGTGTATATATTTAAAAATCCTCCAAAGAATGTCATCACTATTCCTCACTAATATAGTGAAACCTTTTGGACTATATTAGGACATCACTATCTGAAAATCCGGCCGAATTGTGTTTCTTTTTAAAACTAGTGTTTTGCACAGGTTTCTGTGAGGGTTATGTTTAGAGCTCGGGTTAGGAAATAAAAAATAGCAATAATCTTGTAGAAAAACAAAAGAAAAATATGAAATGTCTTCTCTAATATAGTGAAACAAACATGAGTGTGTTTTAGAGGTTGGTTTGAGGAGGAGAGGATGAAGGAAAGACAGTTTCAGGCAATGCAGAGCCTGTCCTTCATAAAACATACAGTTTACACTTTATTACAAATGGGAATACGCCTTCCACAAAGTCCCAGGAACGAACAAGTAGAAAAAAGCATTCAAAGAAGATATCCGGGAACCGTGTTGCTTGTATGTTTGGTGACGCTCTCGGTTGGTTTGAGATGCCAAACAACACGCCATGAACGTAGACGAGAGTCGGCGGCTGAAAAAGAGCTGTCAAGTCGGACAGTTCTTACTTCTCGTAGCCAGTCTACATACGCAAATGCAAATATCGCATTCATTTCGAACAAAAAGCTGAGAAAAATCACGCTTCGTCCGGATGGGATTCAGAACGATGATGTAGTAGATGGAGATTCGAGACCCCCAAAGCTTCACAGTCGTTTCCTCTTCAATAGCCGGAAAAACTCATAGATGGCGAGAAGTATTGTCATAAATGACAGAAAAAGTTGGGGAAAAAGTTAAGAGTTGTTAAAGTCCCCCTGTAGTCAATCATTTTATCCCTTAAAACTCATATTTGATCACCAAAATGACATATTTAAGCTTTTCCTTGAAAAAATAATGTCTTCATGGCTTATAATATCTTGATTGTAACTCGACACCCTTGCCTCATTTAGTATGCGCGGTTCTATGAATATGCAAATGAGCCCCGCCTCCACTCACTCACTCAGCTCAGAGATCCACTGGTTGACGATCACACATTGATCTGATTGGTTACAAGGTAGTTTGTGACGTCAGAAACACCAGCGATTTCAAAGCGTGTTTTTGAGACTGTCTTTGGTTCACTGCAGTTTTAAGGAGAAAATATAACCATATAAGACAAATATATAAGATAAATATAAGACATATAAACAACATTAAGAGCTGGATTTTCACCACAACAAACCCTTCTATCCCATTCCCATTGGATAAACCACACACACGCTTTTTGCAATCAGTGCAGATCTACATGCTAATGTGTAAAACAGAGACGTGTTTTGAGCCGCTCGGAAGGAATGATTTCTATAATTGGAATCTTGCCATAATTTCTGCCATAAAGTCTCAGCCAAGAAGGCAGACTCAACCGTCTCTCAAGTATCTTTTACCTTTAGAGGTTTCTGAAAGCGAGTCGCCCATGGAAACTTTCCCCTGGATTCCTTCCAGCTCTACATGAACAGTTTCTGAGTATGAATAGCACACAATCTAACCTCTGCGCACACGTTCATCATCTCCGAGCCGCAGGGGAAGTGAGCGCTTCAGGATCTTACATCACAATATTTGGACCAAACACATTTGGTCTGTTTGGAGAATAGCATGCGTTCCCCAGTCTCTGAGTCAAAGCCACTGCTTTCCAGTGTAACTGGGCCAAGAACAAGGGCACGGTTATTCCACGAGATGTGTGTGTCTCTGCAGGGTTTACCTGGACTCACACACGCAGTGAAACCTGAGATTCCATCACACTGCAGAGATACGCCATCAGAACATGCGAACAACCGTTCATTACGCCGTCCACAAACACCTTGCTTTTCATGATACGGTCATTTTCTCTGGTGTCTTGAGGACCTACTCAAGAATGCTTGCTGTTAATGCTCTGTCAGCTCAGGGATTGTTCCAGAGTTTGTGACTAAATCCAGTTTTTACTGTTGTTTATGTGTCTATGTGGTGTTTTTAATACGCTTTAAGACAAACCATGTGTAAATTCATAAGTCGACACCATTGCTGAGTATTTCCTCCTTAAAACTGCAGTGAACCAAAGACAGTCTCAAAAACACGCTTTGAAATCGCTGGTGTTTCTGACGTCACAAACTACCTTGTAACCAATCAGATCAACGTGTGATCGTCAACCAGTGGATCTCTGAGCTGAGTGAGTGAGTGGAGGCGGGGCTCATTTGCATATTCATAGAACCGCGCATACTAAATGAGGCAAGGGTGTCAAGTTACATTCAAGATATTTTAAGACATAAAGACATTTTTTTTTCACAGGAAAAAACGTTTAAATGTGTCATTTTGATGATCAAAGATGAGTTTTAAGGGATAAAGTGATTGACTACAGGGGGACTTTAAACAAAAAAATCTGACTTATTTGACTGAAACAACAGAAAAGCAAAGTACACTAGAATATGATTTGGTCCTAAACACAGATAAAACAACAAAGCAGTGAAAGAGATCCGCATCTGAGGCAGAGCAACCCTTCTTCACCAGCTATGAGGACATTAGAGGAGATTCTGCCAAAATGTAAAAAATAATTTGCCCTAATTTAGAAACAATAGTGTGCTTTAGTGCCTGCATTCTTTATCAGCGTCGTTTGTGATATTTTCCATTCATTTTTCCCATTGCTATTTTTAAAAAAGTGTTCATTTTAAGCCATGAATCAATCCAACCAGCTACGAGGAGAATCACAACATTACAAATTTAGAAAATTCGAAAATCAGACAAAAATGCAAAGATAAAAGACTGTGAACTTAATGACTTCAGTGAGGAAACTTATTTCTGTTCTAGATTCACAAATGCTTTATCAATACACAGTATTGTCATGAGTTCTTCTCTATATCAGTGTCAGTGTTTCTGAACTCCTGAAACGCCTCCATTGTATCTTGAGTTTCTTCCGGGAACGAACATGTCACAATATTCCTCATTATAATAATTCATGCGCAGAATAAAGGGGCGGGGCCTGGTTGAGTTAGTTAGTAGTAAGGGGCGGGTCATTTCCCAAACACACTCGAAGCGCTCGACCAATCACAACATACTGCTCCAGCCGACCAATCAGAGCACAGTGTGCTTTTCAGAAGGAGGGGCTTCATAGAGACAGGAAGTAAACAGAGCGTTACTGACAGACTGGGAAGAGAGGAGCCGCAACAATGGAGAATATGAGGAAAATAATCAACATTCAAGCAGGAAAACCTGTTCTAGTAGAGCCTGAAACAACATCAAGAGTTTGGATATAATAGATCCTCTTTAAACACATTTACAAGACAGAAAGCACATCACTGTTGCCACAAATGTTATTGGAAAAGAAGCTGAAAGAAAATATCTTGACTATATTAATGTCAAGTGAATCTATGTAATGAATAATTTAAATAGATTCACAAAAGCCTTTATATAATCTAAAGCTTTTATTATGTATTTAAGTTTGTTTTTAAGTGAAAATATAAAATATAATATTAATATCAGTTCAGAATGATCCAGTTCTCGGGCTTGTAGGAAATGGAGCAGTCTCTCGCTGAATAAAGATGTCTACAATTCTCAATCGCTTACTTGTTTCCTCTAGATAATGGTGTAATGACTTCCGCATGTCATATCAATCCATCATTTCTGGAGGTCGGTGTTTAACGGGACAGGTTATTATGAGAAAGAGCCGTTCCTCCTTCTCTGAAACACTGAAACGTCACTCGGCTGACGGCTCTTCATTGTGAATATTTCACACAGCTTCTCCTGCCGACATGAATAATGGATGACAGCGAAATATAGAACCGCTTGTACATACATGGAGAATTCTGTCTGTGTTTGTCCTCTTTTCATCTCTCTCTCTCCCTGTTGTTCATTTCCACGTCCCACTCGTTCTGAATATTTCAGCATGTTTTTAAAAATGTCTCTGGCTTCCCTCAGATGGGCTTGTGGAGTCTCTGTGGCGTAAATCATTCAGAAACACCAACAACATAAAGATCCACCTTGAACGGCTGGAAACAGGAACAGAGATGATGATCGGAACCAGGATCTGCCAGAAACCGATGTTGATCAAAAAAATATATGCAAAAGGACTCTCATAACTATAGTGACTATACAGCAAACCGACACGCATCGATGAACTCGATGCTATTACAGACACGGGTCCCTATTTTAACGATCTGAAACGCAAGTATCAAACGCGAAACGCAAGTAACTTTGTGGACGGGTCTCGCAAATCTAAAATGTGTTGGTCTGAAGTCGCTTCATTACTCATAGGTGTGGTTTGGGCGTAACGTGAAATAAACCAATCAGAGCGTCATCTCACATTCCCTTTAAGAGCAGGCGTGCTTGTTCCATGGCGGATTGCTATTATAACGGCGGATTTGCCAGGAGCGGTTCACAGCCGAGGAGACCGACGTTCTCGTCAGGGCCGTAACACACAGAGAAGTGACATTGGGGATGGAGAAACACACCCAGATTAGCTTCGGTTAAAGGGACACTCCACCCATTTGCATTAAGCTTTGCATTGTTAGAAACCCAGTCATACTATTGAATGGTCGTGCAACACTCTCTCATTTTCCCCTGAGACGGGAGAAATCCGTTATTTGCCTTTTACACTTCCTCCTACAATGACGCAAAAATCGTCATTTTGCGTCATTGTAGGAGGAAGTGTTAGAGGGGGGGATTTCTGTTGAGACTACAAGCACTAGTTCCTCATCTTTCCCAGGGGGCGGGACCCGCTCACGCTACAGACCTATTACAGATCAGTGGGTGGGACTTTACTCTCTGAAACTGAAAGCAATATCCTCCATCTTGTTTGAAGCTAAGCTAACAGGCGCTGTGGAGACAGATGTACAGTTATGACAATAGCGGAGGAGAGTACTCAATATGATATAGAAGAAGAGGATTTCGGAAGTCTGATGCTTGAATCAGGTGTTTGTGGCTACCTTTACAAGCCGCATTATAGCGAAGAGCAGCCGAGGCAGAAGATCTGCCTGCCGCGGACGAGGAGCCCGGACTGGCTCGAGTTAGGGCGGACTGGTGGCGCCGGTGATCTCACTATGCGACTACGATCCGCTACGAACACAGAGATAGAGTCCGTCTGCGGCAAAGAATTTCAACGATGACAATTTCTCCTGGACGAAATCTCTGAATCAGACGAGGACACGGACGTTTGTGTTGAGAACTATCCTAGTTTCGCACCGCATATGTTCTGACTGAACATCCAGGTACCATGCAATAATTCACCTTTTCGAAAGAAATACAAACGAGGAGTAATGCACTAATGAGTTCGCCAACTAACTAGACATTTTGTGTGAATGTGAAATGAATTTCAAGCTCTGGTGGTAGCTAGCCTTGTAGACGGAAGAGTGATTCTCTTATAGGCAGATATGCGCTTTCTGGATTAGTGGGAGTGGCTTGCGGAGCTGTGCAATGTGGTGCATTGTGGGAGTTGTTGTCTTTCATACAAATGCGTCCTGAAGTTATTTTTTGTCTTTCCTCGGTCACGAAGGCACCAAATTCAAAATTTATTTTACATTTCGACTACATATATGACCCACTTTAAATAAAAAACAATGTTAAAATGGGTGGAATGCCCCTTTAAACAGGCGTATGATAATTTGGGGAAATGTGTAAGCTAGACTTATGCCTATTTTTCACATCTTCATGGACACAACAATGATTTCCCTCGTGTGGAATATTTTTCCTTGTAAAAATGTAGCCTATGATTTGCAAAAATGTGAACTGCTGCATCTGTGTGTAGATGAGAGAAGCAAAGTGTGTGTGTGTTCTGCACACGCTACATTATGGCCAAGCATGCGCCCTTAAAATGCGCCTCTGAACGCGCCACTGACTTTAGACGAGGTTTCTCCTGGTCAGTGGCGGGATTGTTTTCTGAAACTGCAAAATAGCACCAGGGAACATTTGCGCCGGAACACGCCTCCTCTTTTCGCTGAACCGCCCCCGGGAGTGCAAGTTCATTCCCTAATTTACTGCCGTGCGTCTGTGGAGGGAAAAGTCCGCTGTGCGTCGGGTGCAAAATAGGAATGATGCATGCGCCGTGTACAAAGTCATTTGCGCTGGGTGCGAGATAGGGCCCATTGGATTCTCAAACTGATGTAAAAGGTTCATACTCTAAACATAAAAGTTGATGTAAATGGCTTTAAATCTGTTCATTTAGATTAAGCATATTGTTCCCTTTACTTACATGGTTTTAAACTGTTACATGCTTTATCTCATGTTTTGTTCTAGTTTGATTGTTTATATAGCACTGCTAAAAACAACCAAAGTGCTTTATTTCAGCATTGTTTAATTGACCATGATTTTCCACTTTTATAGTGTACAGATATTTCTGGAGAGATCAGACATTCAACATTAAATATCTAATTTTGGTGATCTAAAGCCTCAGCCCAGACAAATATTAGTTACGAAAAAATGAAAAACATATAATCATCCCCCTTGATCGGCACACAAGTGTATTCAGTGAACTGGATCCATAAAGTGAAGCCTTTTGTGTCATCGTCATAAAGAATATTTCAAGCAGTTTGGCAAAGACGATCATAGATGATGATCATTAAACTCAGCAATAATTCAGAATATTCATTCATAACAATACAACAACACTGAGAAAGAAGCAAATCCAACTTTAGGCTTAAATCCAATCCAACATGATGACAGAGAAATCATTCATCCTTCCACCAAAATCACTCACAATACAATCCCGATGTCAGACATGAGAAGTCCGGGAACACGTGTGTAAATGTCAGCTGACACCGCAGGCATCGATCCCCTGGATTCTCACAGGACAATAACTGGCTAAAACATTTTATTTTCCAAATGCTTAAATGTGAATGTGGACTCATTGTGTGATTTTCCAAAAGCATCATATTCATGCAATTCCATGAAGAGCAAGCCGGAAAGCAGCAGAAGCGGGACTTACAGTCGGGACAGAGCCGCGTTCTTCTGGAACAGGAGCTCTGGAAGCTGGTGGAGCTGGTTTCTGTTCAGACGTCTGAGAAAACAAGAAACACACACAAGTTCACACACTATAGGAACACATGTGATCAGAAAACTGATGATTCACTAGAACACAACATCAGTTACAACAGGAGAATAAGATGCTTTACACTAGACAAACAAAACCTCCTGAAGTATCGTGAGGAAACCTGGAAACTATTTAAACCTGGGAATCTCCGCCTAATGCAAGAAATGATCCTAGTAAATAAGTGAAACAACACATCTAGAGCTGACGGGAAGAATCTTGTGTTAGTTGGGAAGATTATGATGTTCATTCTGTTCATACGTTTCTTTAACACTTCATACTCCATAACCTTGACCCAAAACACCACCAGTTCTCTATGTGTGATGACTGTGGTGGATCATACCAACTTACTGTGTAACTAGTAGGGGTGTCACAATATATCACAATACAGAAATGCAACAATATGTATTGTGATAATTCACCCAAAATAAAAATGACTGTGTGAGAAAAAATTCAAGTTTACAGAGTTTTATTGTCAGCACTACATTAATCTGCTAAATGTAATGTTGAATATAATGTATAATAATGCAATGGAGAATATTAGAGGGTCCTGATAATGCCAAATGTCTGTTACCAGTAAAAAGTGTCCTTCATACTTCATACTTCATACGTCAGTGACAGAGATCAAGCATATTCATCTACAATAATTCTGTATTTTCAGCTTCAGAATCATGAATATTGTTATTCTGGTGTCTCTATTGTCCTGTGCTTTGGGTTTCCAGCACCAAGTCCAAGTCTATTCACTTACACACACAATGTTATATCAAATTTAGCATTTAAATCAATAGTACATTTTTTGTTAACCTTTTATCATATATCTTGGAGTATCGCAATAATATGGTATCATGAGTTCAGTATCGTGATATGTATCGAATCGTGACATGAGGGTCTCGTTACACCCCTACTATTAACAAAAACTAGTTAGGCAGTGCTGTTCAATAGCCTTACCTTATAGTGTTTATTCATCAGTGTTAGTGAGACTCTTATTATGTATGTGTATGTTAAAGGTGCAGTGAGTGATTTCTGAGAAACGCACAACACACTTGTAGCCAATCAGCAGTAAGGGGCGTGTCCACTTGTTAGGGGGAGGGGCATGTTTTGCATAACGTGTTTTTGGATTTAGGGGCGGGGCTATCAAGATAGAGGTGTGGTCCTTTTGGGCAAGAGCGTGTTTGTTTTAGTGATTATCAACAGCATTTCTCAGAAATCACTTACTGCAACTTTAATGAAAGTGTGACTGTGCTTATCTCTGTGTGTGTGTGTGTGTGTGTGTGTGTGTGTGTGTGTGTGTGTGTGTGTGTGTGTGTCTGTGTGTGTCTGTGTGTGTGTGTGTGTGTGTGTTGTGTGTGTGTGTGTGTGTGTGTGTGTGTGTGTGTGTGTCAACCACTTTTGTGAAATAAATTAGCTTGGTTCAAGTTCCTAAAAACATGAGTCGCAGCTTAACACCCATTGGGGAAATGTGGGTCCCACTGTCAAATGTAGAATATCCAGTGACGCAAATACTCAAATACTCAAATACTCTTTGTCAAATTTCTCCATTTTGAAAAGCCTTATTGAATGAGAGTAAAAAATTAATCATGATTCTTGTAATTTTCATAAAAAAATTAAGGTGATAATTAAAAATATTGCGTATATATTTTATTAATAAAATTGTGGTTTAGTGCTGTATAGAAAATATTGAGAACATCTCACTAATAAAACAAAGAGATAGATTTTTTTTTATATATATATATATATATATTTATGCACAGTTTTGAGGCTTGAATTGAGGAATGATTAAGCTGATAACATTAAGGAACTCACCAAATGATTTTAAGAGAATTAGTTCAATTATACGGTTTTATTTAGGGACATCATTGTTAGTTCCCAGCATGCTTTGCACATCACAGGAAATGTAGAGTAAATATTGAAATCACGTGTAATTTTTTAAGTGTCAGTTTTATTTAAGTGTAAATTTTATGTGTTTTTCGGGTAAAGGCAAACATCTGTTAATGTTTAATGTTCAGTTATGTTTGACATTTAAAAGAGTTTCTATTATGTTGAAGTTTTGATCGTAACCATTGTGCAGAAGAGTAGGGCTTATGGTTATGTTGTGAATAACTGCATACAAAAAACTGTATTGATACTCTGAAGCGTGTCGCTCTGATCCCTGAGCAATACCTGTGCTATAATGCTAGTGCAGTGAAACGTTTGTTTCTGAGCTGTGCTAACAACATGACGTTTGTTTTTTTTCATAATAAAATATAGCTCAAAGTCAAATATAAACAGGTTATTTCCATTCACTCTAATTCACACACTTTTAAGGGTCAGCTTAAAATAAAAGAGCATATTTCACTAAAAATTAAATTCATTGTGTCATAGACTAAATAATTTAGTTTTTTTTTACATGATTTGTTCAGGTAATTTATTCAGATTCCATGAAAGAAATCAAGCCTTAGAAACTGCTCAAAAATATCACGTGTAATATTGTTACCATAAAGAGTATATAGAGCACATAGCAGTGATATTGCTTCAGACGATGCATGAGTGTTTCTCCTGATAGCGAACTAACGTTGAACACTCACAGTCTCTCCAGCTCTCTCATGTCATCGAACGCTCCTCGCTCCACCGTGCCGATCTGGTTCTCCATCAGCTGCCTGTTCACAACACCACACAATTACTGACAGGGATCGCTCACTCACAAATCAACATTCCCGCATTCGTCGGCTGGGGTCGTGTGGAAGATGCCCAAATATAGATTCTGGACCAGAAATGGTCAACGTTGAGCACTTGCATTAAATGGAGAAAAATCCTGGAATGTTTCCCTCAAAAAACGTGATTTCTCTTTGGCCGAGGAAAGAAAGGCATACACATCTTAGATGGCCTTGGGGTGAGTAAACAAACAGGACATTTCTGTGTGAACTATTCCTTTAAAACGCCAGCAGGCGAGATCTGAGGACAGGTTTGAGTGGCATGAGGAGATTTACAGCACATTTACACCCAAATGACAGTAAATATACACAGAACTGAACCAAACCCTCAAAGTCTGGCTATAAACTGCTTAAATCGTCTTCATAGAGCTGATTTAAAGTGCCATTTGTGGGATTGTTTTTCAAACAATGCGTGCGTAGTTCACTTCATGCTTTTATAAATGCCAAAATATTTAATAGTTTCATGGTGCATTCTTGATGTGAGTTATATTTGACCGACAGTATGAATGATGTAATATCTGTGAAGAGTTTTCCCTTGGAAAGCTGTAATATATATAGGCAATATATATTTGTCGGCCTATGAGATTTTTAGGATGATTGTCCCTTCAAAATTGGCAAACACATCTATATTACAGTACATGCTTTTGCAACTAAATTGCAACACTTTACAGTAAGTTTACATTTGTTAACATTATTATTTCACATGATCTAGCAATGAAACAACATTAATTTCAATAATTACCAAAACATTATAAAAATGTACCGTAGGCTATATGAGCTAATGTGAACTCACAATGATCAGTTAAATCGCATATTGAATAGTTTAATGAATGTATTGCTCGTTGTTAATGCATTGACTAATGTTAAATAATGGGACCTTATTGTAAAATGCGATAAGAAGCATCCGCTCTTAAGATGATTATCACATATTTACTATATACAAAATATGAAGTATGTATAAATGCAGAACTCACAAAACTCGAAGATACTTGAGTCCAGAGAAGTCATTTCTGTTGATGCGTGTGAGGTTGTTTCCATTCAGTTCCCTAGAAGAAGAAACAAGAGTTTTCAGTCCAGGTTTGGATATAGCATTGCTGTAATGACTTATTTCGCTCAACAAGTGTCATAAACCAGACACAATACACACACACATACACTGCGCTCTGTAACTGTACAAAACCAGGTGGATAAATTGCTGCTGTAAAATATTGTGTGGGTTCTTCGCTCATTATTGGGAACATGTGTTTCTTTTTTGTTGTAAACCTCGTCCCCAATCACTGAGAGAAACACACACTCACACACACACAAATCTCCCGTGAATACTGGATACAAAGTCATGCACTTTCTATTGGTTGTAATGAGCACCCGTGGGAGCCAGCGCACAGAGACAGATGTTCACACACACAGGGACAGATGTTCACACAGGTGCACAGGAATAATGCGCTGCTGTTCGGCAGACACCACGTGTAGACGCTCCGCGGGTTATTGTCTTGTGGTTCAGGCTTTCTGAGATCGGATCTGCACTTGAATAATTTGGTGACACATGTTCTTAAGAGAAACTCTACAAGAACACATCAGTAACACTTTATTTCTTTGCATGTCAGCTAGCCGTCATTATAGTGTTACTCGACTGTTTTCTTAATTTCTGCCAAGACTTTATTTTGATGGTCCACCCCTTACGAAACAAACATATTTGGGAATCTATTGCGAAATATAATGCGATATATTACATAATACATTTCCATATATGGGAAACTAGTGCTTATACTTTTCAATATACTGCAATATATGCATTGACCATGTATGGCTATATATTTATGAATATAAAATATTTGGTCACACTTTTTTTTTAATGTGTGATTGTTACAGTGTAATTATATTTAAGTACTGAGTAATATTAATTAACTACATGTACTTACTATAGGGTTTGGGTAGGATTAGGGTTTGGTTGAGGGTTAGTTGCATGTAATTATGCATAATTTACTGTTATTACTACGGTAACTACATGTAACATCTGTAACAAGGACACTGTAAAATAAAGTGTTACCAAATATTTATAAATGAAGACAAAAATAGCATTACATGTAATATTCACAAAGTTTTATCCTTTATTGTGTACATATATTGCACAAACCCATATAAATGTGAATGTATGTTCACACATATACACACACACACATTCACGGAATGAGTTACAATAGATTTCTAGTTCCCAGTATGCTTTGCTTCTGACTGTTAAAGGAGAGTAAATGTTAAAATTAAGTGTTATTTAATGTGTTTTGCTCAATATTAATATGGAGAGGGGGGTCTGTTAGTTTTTAATGCTCTATTATTTTTTTTATTTAAAAAGGTTTTCTGGTATGTGTGATTTGTTTGGGGTTACCATTGTGCTGAAGAGTAGAGCCTGTGTGGTTTGGTTGACGATTGGCCGAAAACGTCTCGGGTTACGACTGTAACCTATATTCCCTGAGAACAGGGAACGAGACACTGTGTCAGAACGCTATGGGGAACGCCTCCGTGTGAACCGGTGCCTGAACCGCTTATCTAATCACGGCAATCCTATTGGCTGGTGACAGCCTATGACATCATCACTAGTGCGACCCGGAAGTATATTCTCAGGGAACATAGGTTACAGTCGTAACCTGAGACGTTCCCTTTCGAAAGGAAACTCGCACAGCGTCAGAACGCTGGGGAACGATATACCCACGCTGCCATGCTGAGGGGAGTGCATGCCAAATTATGGCTGTGACAAAAAACGTCAAAAAACGTCAGTTCCACTGAAATGCCAAAAACACTCCTGCTTCGGGTCACACACAGGCTGTCAGTGACAGTATCCCCTACAGCCACTGCCCAAGCTATAAGCCTCAAAGTGGCCTCCGACACAATGAAGGCCTACCAAGGCCGCTCAAAGGCTTTGGAACCAACAGCTTCCGTGGAAGGGGTTCCTTTAAGGGAATATGGCCAGGGGGTCCAAAGGAGTCCCGTCCAGTCACTTTCTGAGGGGGACATGAAGTCAACCCCACATGCCACCAGGGAGGCTGACCTGGTCTAATTTAATGACCTAGTCTTGCCAACAACCTGTCTGTTTCCTAAACAGGGGCTCTAACATATTTTGCCTCACTTGTGGAGGCATCCGATAGGGAGGACTGCAGACAGTGATCGCTCACAGACCGGATCATAGAGACGGGCATCCTGGAGAGTAGAACTCAGCATAGCGCTTTCTAACCCTTGCAAACGAGGGGAGTGACTCTACTCGATCCTGGATCTACACAGTGGAGCCCTGTGGAGGCTGGGCACTCTGAAAGGGACCCTAATAGGGGAGCGCCTCCAGCTCTAAGGTTTACATTGCCAACAGGCAGTGTACTCAGCAGAAATGCTATCGACCCTTTAAAGCAAGGGGAGTACAATCGTACACTACCAGACTATCAAGGAGGCCTACTGTAAGACCTACAGCTTCGAATGTCACGGGCGTCAGCCCAGGCAGTGCTTCGGCTCTAAGGGAACATACTCAAGTGAAAGGGAGTAATTAATCTGTCTCTACCTAAGCCTGGGTGGTGATGGGTGATATCATACGAGCTATGGGTAGCAAAGTACTCTAAATAAAGACCTTAACAAGGGGAGTACTATCAGCATGACCCTGAGGAGTGTATCAGGGTCGAGGCCTATTATCTTTTTTTTTTTACAAGACAGATTTTACATTCTCTACTAAACCCAAGGTAATGGAGGCCACAATAAGCGGCAACGACATTCAACCTTATGACTTAAATTATTTTATATAAAGGGGCTCAGCGGAAAAAATCTGCCGCTGCCGTCTGCACTTCAGGTTTGCCTGGAGGAGATAGGGGCATGGTTGTCTGACAACTTTCTTCAATTAAATAGCAGCAAAACCGAAGCCATTCTGATTGGTACCCCTCACCAAACCCAGTCCTCTTCCCTCAGTAGTATATCTCTCTTTGGCCATCACATTGCTCTGTCTACCTCTATTACAAACCTCGGAGTCAGACTTGACTCAAATCTCACATTGGACACCCACATCCGTCACCTCTGTAAGGTCTCCTTTCTCCACCTTAAAAATATCGCCAAACTCCGTCCTTCCCTCTCCCAACCGGATGCTGAGAGATTGATCCATGCCTTTGTCTCCTCCAGGTTGGACTACTGTAATGCCCTCCTTGTCGGGATCCCTGGCAGAAGCCTGCAAAGGCTACAGCATATTCAGAACTTCGCTGCCCGGGTCCTGACGAGGAGGCGCAAATATGATCATATCACACCTGTCCTGAAATTACTACACTGGTTGCCCATTCAACACAGAATTCAGTACAAAATCTGTCTCCTCACCCATCAGTGCATACATGGAACTGCTGCTGCCTACCTCAGTAAACTCCTCATTCCACACACCGCCACACGTAACCTCCGCTCCTCTACCTCTACCTACTGCCTGTACCAACCAAGGACTAAACTCTCCTCCATGGGAGATAGGGCCTTTCAGGCAGTCGCTCCACGGCTCTGGAATGCCCTCCCAGAGTCCCTAAGGGCTCCACAAACCGTGGAGGTTTTCAAGAAGGGTCTAAAGACATTTTTATTTCAACAGGCCTTTTAACTCTCATGATTTTGATTTTAATTTTGTGGTGTTTTATTGTTATTTACTGTTTTTTTTATATATATATATATTTGGACTGTTTTTAACCTTCTGTTACTGTAGCACTTTGAGATTTCGTTGAAATGTAAAGTGCATCATAAATAAAATTTATTATTATTATTATTATTACCTATGCTATCTACCCTATAACACCACTAGCATTTTTATGCCTAGTGCAAAAGGCGGGCCTTGGCTAGATGACTCTTGTAGTAAGAGGAGGCCAGTACTAGGAACAACTAGATTTACAGGAATAAATGACCCTGATGGGCTCTAGCTCTAAAGAGCCTACACTCAGATACTGAGAGGCTCGAGGCGAGAATGCTTAGCAGACCGCCACCAATTTCCTAGTTACTAAGCTTAAGCCAGAAATAGAGGCGGCCCCGTGAGGGCCGACACACGAATATAAAGTGACTGAAGTTCAGAGCTATGATCTCAACGACTCTCTAAAGTAAGAGGAGAACTGCTGCTCTAGTATAAGGTGGCTATCAAGGTGCCCCGAAGAGGGCCAGTGCTTGACTCTGTAGTTCCATCTGGAGCTTGACGGAGCGGTGGCCTCAGGAGAATAACTCCCGATAGAATAGGCCTCACTAGAGAATCTTCCATACAGCCAACCTGTTCACTACTACATATGTTACAAAAGCCTGACGACTCTAACATAAGAGGAGGCCTATGGGAAGGGTATGCATAGCTTACCTATATATGGGAACTTCAGGGCCCTAATTTCACCATCCTATGAAAATCATATTTTACACCCCCTTAATACTTCCTAACAGGGAACTGTGGCCTGTTATTCAACATTACTAAAAACTCACGTAAAGGGAGAAGACCTACAGAGCTCAACCTACTGCCCGTAGAGTGATGGCCTAAATGACATTCACAAAATGAATAAAAAAAAAAAATCACCATAAGAGCACGAAAGAGCACACTTACTACCAAACTCGACGCCAGACCTACAGAAGGGTTCATAGGTCCAGTCTCAGGCTGATGCAAGAAGCGCTTGGGGTGAGAGATTTAAATGCTTCACATCTGTCAGCCGATCAGCCTGGTATGCTTGCACCACCATCACTGTGTGCAGGGCATCACCAGCCAGACCCGCCACGCGTATGCCCTGCCATTTAAGCGTGCTGTCATATTTTAGTGGCTTAAGAGGCAGGGCCGGAGCACTTAGTGTCGATGCTTCGCGAGCGTCTCGTCAACTGGGGCATTGACATTGGCAATGCCCCGATCACAAGCTGTGTTCACGCATACCCTCAACATCAGCGTAGTTCGCTGATGGCGATGAATGCGCGCTGAACACGGGCTCCTCCATGCCTTTATACACAGCAGAGCACTCGCTGCTGGATCAGAGGATGTTAGTGAGAACACACATCCTCATCCTGCAGCTCACTCTCACGAGTCTCTGAAGGGCATGAGAGATTAACAACTCTCTCAGCCTCCTCGGCGAGCTCCCTCTGAAACCCCACGATTCCAGTCTCTGCTCCGCCTCAGCGCGGGCGGGACCTGACTCGCCTGGTGCAGATGTCTGAGATGTTCTCAAGGGGAGAAACTCACAGTGGCACAAGCAGATCCCTCAGGAACTGATCATGCATGCTCTGAGCACAAACAAAAAACACACAAGTTGTGTGTCATCAAGTATCATTATCTTAGACACGGATGCACACACTTCCTGAAGCGTTTTTCACAAGCCATGATTACCTTTTTGAAGCGTACAAACAAAACAGTCCCTGAAGACGATAAGTTGTTGACATGTTCTCCGGGCTCCCCTTAAATACTTCCGGGTCGCACAAGTGATGATGTCATAGGCTGTCACCGGCCAATAGGATTGCCGTGATTAGATGAGCGTTTCAGGCACCGGTTCACGCGGAGGCGTTCCCCATAGCGTTCTGACACAGTGCGAGTTCCCTTTCGAAAGGGAACCATTAATAATATAATTACTATATTTTATAAGTAAAGACTGTGCACTCCTCAGTACAGAGATAGTCTCTTGGCTAAAAACTACATTACATTACATTACATTACATTATATAACACTACAATATTTTACATTATATATTTCTCTATAAATGCGTGTTTATGTTGCATGAGTAAATATATCTGCAATGTATTACATGTTAAGTACCATATCTGATCACATATACATCTACTGTATATATTATGAAGTATATTACTGAATATAAAATTACATACATTATGATTTATTAGTAAATATATTCAATATATGAAAAGCGGCAATTCCTTATGTATTATTCAATATATTGTAATATATTACCACAATATATTATTCTGTATATTTTCAAATATACTTTTAAACCATTTAATATATTAATAATTCATATAGGAAATATATTTTCGTTCAGTAAGGGACCAACAGACTTTCTACCATCTACAAGTAACTTTGCAACTACATGTCAACTTATTCTACTAACCCTAACCTAACAGTCTACTAATACTCTAATGACAGGTAGTTGACATAGTTGCAAAGTCACTTTTAATTAGTTACTAGCATAAAGTCTAAAGTGGACTAACAAAATGAAGTGTAACAAAAATATCAACCAAGTGCATCTGAAATTGTCTCATATCTCAAACTCAGTAATGTCTTACAGTAAAACGAAGTAGTTAACTTGCCTAAATGTACTTGGCTACTTGAACTAAACACCACCTGTGACGGTCAAGTCTTCGTCCACCAGTACATGCTGTATCACGGGTTTGTATCTCAATGCTTGAAGCTCCTCCAAACCAGCAAACACACAGATGAGATCTTTCAGTGATCAAACCACATCCTAAATTAAAAACGATCCATTCAGGACAATGTACAATCCGTACATGTGCTCTCCATAAATAACCCCTTACTCACAGGTCACTATGAGAAGAGTTTGTTGTCTGAAGAAGAGCAGCTTAACTGACTAACATTAGTTAGTACTTCAGTTAGTTTTAACCCCTCGCCTCCTGCGCTGTAGAGAATCAACTCTGTTATTTATAAAGCCGGTTAAAACTAACATGTTGACCTCAGTGCTGACAGTGAAAGAAAAATAAGTGCAACTCACCATTTTTATTTACAGTAAACAAAATTCTATTCACACTTTTTACATTTATAAAACATGAAAGTTATTTTAATCAAAATATTGGTTGTGTTGTGGATGGATTCTTTTGAACTTGCCCTTTTTTTTTTAGAAATATGAAATTACTGCTTCTCTATGATCTGTACATTAAAGGAGTGTGTGCGAATCATCAAGCACAGCGGAGTATGTTCTAACGAACACGGTAAAACGTGAAGCTCATTACAGCTCGTTCAGACCGCTAAAACTTGGCTGTGATGTGAGTTTAAAGAGCAAACGCTACTCCTGGCAAAGTGCCACAACCATTTCTGCCATAACACAGTTGAGTTAGGGGGGAACCACCACTCATTAACCAGCTAATGAATTAAAAGAGAAAAAGCAGATTCCAGGGAAACCCTTTGATGCTGTAAAGCAGGGCTTGGTGGGCCAGTTACGGAGCTTTAATGAGTCTGATCCATCAAGAAGCCGGTGCAAGTCATAGAGTTGCAAACGAAATGTCAAGAAGAGGTTAATCAATGAGGGTTAATGAACAGCTCCTTACCCTGCTGTCATTAGATTATTCCCATCATTATTTATCATGTTTGCATTGCAGCCCGCATAGGCCAATCTTGTTCATCGCTTCCTCACTGCTTAATTAGACTTGATGAGCATGTAAATTGGGGGAAGCCAAAGCATTTAAACATGCCGTTTCAAAAGCACAAACAGGCCTTCTACTTGCTCCAATGGATCTGAAGGGCGTTTGTTTTGGCACATTTTCTCCCCTAGTTTGGTTCATTTAGCCATATACTCTATGAATCCACGCTCAGATCCGCACCACATTTAGTGGAATAACAAATTTTGTGGAACTGAACCGAACCAAGAAGAAATTGCAACATCATAACAATTTTAATCCCTGTTTTGTGAACAAAGCAAACTATCTTCAGGTCTGAAAACGCTAAGTTTAAGACATTTAAGAACTACCATGCACAGCATGTCTACTTTAAAGTCCACCTCTAGTCAATAATCTTAACCATAAAACTATTCTTTGATCACCAAAATTACATATTTAAACGTTTTTTTTTTTTCCATCAAGTTTTCATGCCTTAAAATATCTTGAATGTAACTCGACACCCTTGCCTCATTTAGTATGCGTGGTTCTATGAATATGCAAATGAGCCCCGCCTCCACTCACTCACTCAGCTCAGAGATCCACTGGTTGACGATCACACGTTGATCTGATTGGTTACAAGGTAGTTTGTGCCGTCAGAAACACCAGCGATTTCAAAGCGTGTTTTTGAGACTGTCTTTGGTTCACTGCAGTTTTAAGGAGGAAATACTCAGCAATGCTGTCGACTTATGAATTTACACATGCTTTGTCTTAAAGCAGATTAAAAACAGCACATAGACATATAAACAACACTATGAACATACTCATCTGTACTGCTATGTGACTGTCATCATAAACAGCTCTAAAAGCTCTACATTCACAAGCTAATCTTATATTGGTTTTATGAGATTTATCACTGGGATCCAGCAGCAGAGCCTATAGTGTTTCTCGCTCTGAGCCGCCGTCCACTTTCCAGACAATCAATAAGCAATCAGTGGAAGCTCACAGGGACATTTGGCCTGCGTGAGGAATTCTTGAGTACATCCGAGCTGGAGTTCACAGCGCGAGCGGCCCGATCCTCCGAGTTTAAAGAGAATTCTCAATCAGATCATCATCAGCGGCGTTTGATCTCCGGCTCAGCGGCTTCCGGAGCCAGTATAAATAGATGCACTAGCATAGATAAAATAAGAAGGGTCGAGTCTCTGGACGTCTGAAGATGAACGCCGGGTACATACGAAATGACTGAGATTATTCATTTAAAGAACAGAGAGCCTCAGAGCGCATTAAATAATCTGTCTGCTTTAAACAGTTACGCTGGACACATGATATCTGCACATCAGAGAGCAGAGAAGGGGGCGTTTACTTTTGCAGTGAGCGACTCTATCCACTACTAACTTCAGATGCATAGTCTTTAAATGGATCCTATAATGGCATTTTCACTAATGTAAAATAAGTCTCTGATGTCCCCAGAGTGTGTATGTGAAGTTTCAGCTCAAAATACCCCACAGATATTTTTACAGCATGTTAAAATTGTCACTTTTTGAGGGTGAGCAAAAACGCGCCATTTTTATGTGAGTCCCTTTAAATGCAAATGAGCTGCTGCTCCCGGCACAGAGGGTGGAGCTACAACTGCTCGTGTGTGTGTGTGTGTGTGTGTGTGTGTGCATTGAACATTTCAAAAACTTTTAGCCTTTATGTTCAAACCGGAGTCGGACAAAGATGGAGAGAGTCAAGAAGAAGTGACAACATGTAGAAGCAACAGGACATTTCTGAATGGTTAGTTGATGAATTTATGAAGCTGATGTGTAGTTATCTTCTAGTCATTGATTAGCATATTCTGTCATGATAATCTATAAATCGTGTTCCCGGGGGCGGAGTTTATGTAAATTTTAAGGTTAGTGTCACTAACCCAGGAGGAAGCTCATTGTAGTCCCTACCAGCCGTATGTTGTAGTCCTTTTTGTAAAATAAAATATCTCCATTTGCTTTGAACTTTGAGCCTCGTTGCGACTTTGCAGATGTTGTTAATGCTCAAACAGCAACATTACACACTAACTAAAGTTAAAAAAGTGAAATCACAATCAAGGACCCCTTTAAAAATGCTTGCATAAGGCAGAAGCTCAGAGAATGTTGTTCTGTGAGCGGGTGTGTCAGGTCTGAACTGTGGGTTAATGGGGAAAGCTGGGAGAAATGGGGAGGGGGGGGGGTGATTTTCACACTTACTGAACACACAGTCATTACAGAATCCATCAAAGACATCCTGAAGCCTGGATGTGATAGAAATGCCCTTTGACAAGTGCAAAGAGATTGGTTTTGTTCATCCACCCCCAATGATCAGACTGTGTGGAGACGGCAGAGACTCACTCTAAGACTTCTGTCTGGATACGACTGTGTGGAAGTGAAGTTCGAAGCAATGAACCACTGATAGCAAACTCTCCTCCCGCTGATGTGGTACGCATATAATATTAAACTAGCTGGGGCTTGAAATTTAATATAAAACACGAATTCCTTCAAATCTCAAGGTGGTTCTGACATGCATAATTCATCAGACTTCCTCATTCAATTCAATTCACATTTATTTGTATAGCGCTTTTCACAATACACACCATTTCAAAGCAGCTTTACAGTCCACATTACAATTTAGAGTATTCTGTTATCAGAGGTGACTGTCTCAGTTATGCATTTCAGAAATGTACATATCCAAATCACAGTTAGCTAAAAATGTATAAACAATTCAATAATTAATGCAAACAATGTAATACTTTAAGGCAGAAACAATGAGCACAGTGAAGTAATGAATGTTAACAAATGATTATTTGCAAAACTATTGCATTTTAGAGAATGACTATACAATTATATATAAAGCAATAGTGGGATTAACATCAAAATGTATTGTCTGATACATGAGTGTTAAAAGTATGTTAAAAAGTAACATTCTCCCTTTAAATTGTTTGGTCAGTTTAAGCAATAATTCATGCAATTTTATAGTATTTATTTTAAGAATTAAAAGAGCAGTTTCGTGTTTATCCTTGAATTGTTCAACCGATGGATGTTGATGTGGGATTTAGAAAGTAATTAGTAATAAGTAATTAAATACTTTTTTAGAGAGAGTAATTAGTACAGTGATCTAATTACACTGTTGAAGATGTAATTAGTAACTAGCAATTAATTACTTTTTTAGAGTAAAGGTCCTGCACACTGAGTCCGAAATTTTTGCACGGTAAAAAAATAAATACGACCTCACGTTGTGTCAATCATGGTTACACACTCCCTGCGAACTTTCATCCGTCATAAAAAAAATTCGGATCGGGTTTGATTTTCTGCGTTTTTTGCATCCGAAGTAAGCATTTTTAGAGGTTTTTGACAATCCAGAGCCACCGAATGACGCATACGACTCATTGTGCAAGGACCTTAACTTACCCAACACTGGAAGTAATGAATACTTGTTTGTGCACAAATGATTATCTGCAGAACTATAGAGAATGCCTAATGCACAGAGATCCTCTCGTCTGAACGTGACTGGGGGAACGAGTGAAAGGAGAAGGGAAAGTTCTGAGGAGCGAGCTGGAGGAGTGATATGGGAAGTTTCTCCTCATGTCAACATCACGTCTGACTGTACCTGTCCAGGACGGCAGTGCCTCATCCAGCTATTGTTCTCATTGAATTCCTCCCGGTAATGATGCATACACATACACACACACACACACACACACCCTCCTGCCCAACACCTACACACACAGATGGACATGAAGTGTGTACTCACAGCCTCTCAGCGTTTCGGGGGATGTTCCTGGGCATGGTTCTGAGCCCGAGCCCGTGGCAGTCCACAGTGGTGCCGCTGCACGTGCAGAGCGCCGGACACGCCACGACCGCCTCACACACCAGCAGGATCCACACACACACCTCCACCAGCCTCGCAGAGTATCCGTATCCTCCTCTCATGATCTCTGAGACCGTTTCCAGAGCAAGAAAAAAAGCGGCTGCTTCACTTTCCGCACAAACTCTCCTTTTCCTCTTCTTCTTGGAGGAGTTGCTTGGTCGCTTGTGTGCGTAATGCGCTCCACGACTAAAGAAAGGGGATCCGAGGAACAAAAAATCTCTATCCTCTCTTCACACACACACGGCAGTAATCCATCACAAGGATCTACAAATAGCAGTTCCCGGACTCCTCCCACTCTCTCTCTCTCTCTCTCTCTCTCTCTCTCTCTCTCTCTCTCTCTCTCTCTCTCTCTCTCTCTCTCTCTCTCTCTCGCACCCCTCCCTATCCTCACTCGCCCCCACCCCTGGCAGAACCTTAAACTCCCCTCTCTCCCTCTCTCTCTCTCTCTCTCTCTGACGGCACATGGCCCGCCGCCGCCCGTCCTCAGGCAAAGGCCCCTGTGAAGAGAGGGGTCCGAACCCCCACGGCCCTCCCCTCCCCAAAACAGCCCTGTATAATCATGCTTCGAGATGGGGGAAGGTTAGCAATGCAGGGAGCAAAATGACACAGCCTTTGTGGAAAGCATGTGGACTTTTTTTTTTTTGTCGCTTGACTTCTTTATTGAAATCCAAACCTTGGCTGAAGAGAGCAAGAGAGAAAAAAAAAAATCAGATTCTTGTTTGTTTGCACAGTCATTTCTCTGTCTCTGATGATGACGTAGATTGTCTCGGCATTGCTCTTTGATTGAAGTTTTCTCTATTTTATCACATGAACTGTTCAACAGCCACTCTTTTTGAGAAAGTCATAGTTAATTAAATGGTGTTTTGCAACATTAACTTGGAATGCAATCATCCAGCGTTTCACACACACCAGCAAAAGGTCTAATAGTGGATATCAGTGAGTAACAATGAAAATATGCCTTCACCACAGTGAATATGAATTCCTGCAATGTTTGCAAACATAACCATGAAAATTAAAATAAATAGAGAGCATTAAGCATGTTAAGAGGTCATGCATTCCAACCATGTTTTTGTATTGGGTTTTATTGGTGTTCTTTTGCGCAACCAAAATGTTTTTACAGTGCAAAGATGAATAAACATAATGACAGAATGTTGCGTATCCTTCCAGTGTAAAGCGTCAGCAACAATAACAATAACAATGTGTCCATCTTAATGAAAGGTTTTCTGGACAAAAGGATATGCTGAAAAGACTTCTCCACACTTGGCATCTGATTTACTTCACACACATTCCTCCACTGCTCCTCCTTGTGGATAAAATTACATGGCAAAAGTTTGTTACATGCATTTCTCTACACTAACTCCAACTCAAAACAAGCCGCTAGACAATGACGTCCACCTGATTTCATTTAATCTAAAACCACCAAAACGCCTCGGTTACGACTGTAACCTCAGTTCCCTGAAGAGGGAACAAGACGTTGCGTCGACTGACACTGTGGGAACGCTCTGCGTGATTGCGTCGAGAAGCGCAAATGAAATCAGTCCAAAAGTGTGACGCGACATCGGAGGTGGGTGACGTAACCAACCGGGACACTATAAAGCCTGCCCAAACAGTGTAACGCTAGCTTCTAATAGGCTGAAGCAAGTCGCCAACACGCATGCAGGGAGTATGGCAGGGCTACGCAACGTCTCGTTCCCTCTTCAGGGAACCGAGGTTACAGTCTTGACCGAGGCGTTCCCTTTAAAGGGAACTCACGTTGCGTCGATTGGCGCTGTGGGAACGTCTATACCCACGTCGCCATAATGACCAGTGACTGTCTAGTGTGAATCGAGAAAGCACTAAGATGAGAGCACCTGAGCCCCAGGTGTGGAGCCCAAGTCTAGGTCATAAAACCTCACGAATGTGTGCGGTGAGGACCAGCCCGCCGCATCACAAAAATCTCGAAGTGAAACAACTGACACTAAGCCCTTAGAGGCAGCTATACTCCTATTCAAATGGGCCCGTTCTGCCAAATGGGTAGGCAGTCCGGCTGATTCATAGGCAAGAGAGATAGCCTCGACTATCCATTTGTTAATTCTTTGCTTAGATGCTGGTGACTCTTTATTAGGTTGTTGCAAATTAGCTTTAGCTACAAGCACCATGATACACGCATTGAATGGCTGTTGTCACAATTTTATCTATTTTTATTGTATCTGTCTCTATACAAGTAAAACAATAAATAAATACATAAATAGGAGGTAGAAAACATATGAACAGTTGTTCTGATCTACGCAGGGCAGCTCTGTGGACGTAAGCATCCAATGCCCTAACTGGGCAAAACAAATTATTTCTTTCCTGGTCGGCATCCTGGAATGGAGGAGGACAGAAGGCATGCAGGATAATGGATCTGGCCACATTAGTGGAAACTTTTGGGATATACCCTGGTCTAGGGTGAAAGAATGCCTTTACCATGCCTGGCGCAAAATTCAAGCAAGAAGGGGAAACCAACAAAGCTTGTAAATCTCCTATCCTTTTAAGAGAAGTGATAGCCAGGAGGAACAACATCGTGAGAGCCTGAAACTTATCTGGAACCTCCTCAATAGGCTCAAGGGAGCCAGGGATAGGCCTTGGAGCAACACGGCCAAATCCCATGCCGGTACCCTAGTGCATACTGCAAGCCTCAGCCTCAAAGTGCCACGGAGGAAATGTGTTATTAAGGGGTCTCTCTCTAAAGACATACCACCCAAAGGAACGTGGTAAGCAGCTATGGCCGCCACATAGACCTTTAAAGTGGATGGGGATAGACCTGCAGTAAATCACTCTTGCAGGAACTCCAGCACTGTACCAACAGGGCAGTTAACTGGGTCCAGCTGACGACCACTGCACCACGAGGTGAAAACTCTATACTTCAATGCATACAGTTTCCTCGTGGAGGGAGCTCTGGAGTAAAGAATGGTCTCCACAACCTTGGTTGAGAGTGTCAGGTATGTGAGAGAGAGGACCCAAATGCGATATGCAGCAATATACAGTCTTTAATGAAATCAGGAAGCTGTCCACAGGTAAATCAGTAAAGAACAGAAATCTTCAGATTTTATGAAATGTAGAACAGAAACTGCCAGCAGACTGGACTTGTAATAATGCAACGTAAATCCTCCTCTTGGACAGTGTAACGCAGGAAGCGGCCGAAGGTCCCGGGAAGAGAACTGCTGGCTTCGGTTATCACGGGAGATCAGAGGATAGAGGGTGGCTGGATACTGGCACTGGTCTGGATCTCTGCAACAGGTGTAGCTGGATAGTGTTCAGAGTGCGAGCAACAGCATTCACAGAGAAATACCTGCAGCTGATTATCCTCCAGCAAGATCACAGACAAGACTAGACAGGACAGGAACGAGAGGTAAGAGCGCTGAGATCTTTCATGTAGATAACATTGAATAATCTGGTGACGAGACAGGGGAAAAGAGGACTAGATGAAGCAAACACAATTAGAAGGAAAGGGAGAACAGGTGTAGGAAAAATTAGCGCGATTGCAGGGATAGAGTAGGAACAGCTGAGAGTGATGAATGAGCGCGTGGAATGAGTGTGTGCGTAAAGAGCGGTGAGTGGGTGTGTGCGTGTGTGACCAAAAGGGGGAGACAGAGAAAAGAGAAAGATGCCAGGATCATGACAGAGAGACCAGTACCTATGAACTGGGCCCCCCTCAGAGGCCAAGCCCACAGCCTCCACAGTTCTTGGGGGGGGGGGGGGGTGTAAAATTGAGCCCCCTGCCTGGGCCAGCAGGTCCCTCCTGATTGGAATCTTCCAGGGAGAGCCGTCGAGAAAATATACTAGATCCGAAAACCATACTCTGCCCGGCCACCTCGGAGCAATCAAGGTGAGCCGAACTTTGTCCCGGCGAACTTTCTCCAGAACCCCCGGGAGCAGAGCGATCAGGGGAAAAGCATACAGACGTAGCCTCTGCCACATCTGAACCATAGCATCCAGTCCCTCATGAGGGAATACCAGAGTGGACAGCGAGACGTCTCTCGAGACGCAAACAGATCCACTTGAGCTTGGCCAAACATTTCCCATATCTGCTGCACCACTTTGGGGTGGAGCCTCCATTCCCCAGGCCTCAGCCCCTGCATGTCAGCTGCTCTGAGAGACAACAGCTTCCCCTGGGACCACAGTAGGATTTGGTGCGCCAGTTAGCAGAGAGGACGCGAGCGTAAACCCCCCTGGTGATTTATATAGGCGACCACCGATGTGTTGTCTGAGTGGACGAGCACATGGTGGCCCCTGAGGTCTGGGAGGCAAGGCAAGGCAAGGCAAGTTTATTTATATAGGACATTTCATACACAATGGCAATTCAAAGTGCTTTACATAGAAGAAATTAAAATAATAAAAGAAATAAGAATAATTAAAACAGTTTAGAAAAATAAAATAAAATACAGTACAAACAGTCGGACGAACATTGGCACAGTGCTCATTCAGTAAATGCACAGCTAAACAGAAGTGTTTTGAGTCTGGATTTGAATGTGACTACTGTAGGAGCACGTCTGATCTCCTCTGGAAGCTGGTTCCAGCTGCGGCTGGCATAATAGCTAAAAGCGGACTCGCCATGCTTAGAGTGAACCCTTGGTATTTCTAGCTGATATGATCCTAGTGATCTGAGTGATCTGTTGGGTTTATATTCAGTAAGCATATCTGCAATGTATTGAGGTCCTAGGCCATTGAATGATTTATATACCAGTAATAATACTTTAAAATCAATCCTAAATTTAACTGGGAGCCAGTGTAAAGACCTGAGGACTGGTGTGATATGTTCATATTGTCTGGTTCTGCTCAGAATCCTGGCGGCAGCGTTCTGTATGAGCTGACACTGTCTTATGGTCTTTTTGGGAAGGCCAGTGAGGAGTCCATTACAGTAATCCACCCTGCTGGTGATGAAAGCATGAACAAGTTTCTCTAAGTCTTGTCTGGAAACAAAGCCTCTAATTCTTGCAATATTTTTCAGATGATAGTATGCTGATTTAGTTATTGCTTTGACATGACTACTAAAACTAAGGTCTGACTCTAGGGACACACCGAGATTCCTGACTTGATTTTTAGTTGTTTGACCCCTAGAGTGAAGGTATGCGTTCACCTTGAGAACTTCATCTTTGTTTCCAAACACAATGATTTCAGTTTTGTCTTTGTTTAACTGAAGAAAGTTTTGACACATCCAACTGTTGACTTCGTCAATGCATTGGCACAGGGAGTCAATGGGGCTGTAATCGTTAGGCGATAGGGCTAAGTAGATCTGTGTGTCGTCTGCATAGCTGTGGTAAGCAATTTGGTTCTTTCTCATTATTTGGCTCATTGGGAGCATATACAGGTTGAACAGGAGTGGTGCAAGAATTGAGCCTTGAGGTACTCCGCATGTCATGGATGTCCACTCAGACTTATGGTCACCTATACTCACATAATAACCTCTCCCATCTAAGTATGACCTGAACCATTTTAGGACTATCCCAGAAAGCCCCACCCAGTTTTCCAGCCTGTCAAGAAGTATGTTATGATCAACAGTGTCAAATGCAGCACTGAGGTCGAGTAGTACCAGCACTGATAATTTGCCTGAATCAGTATTTAAGCGAATATCGTTTATTATCTTTATGAGCGCTGTCTCTGTGCTGTGGTGCGGTCGGAAACCAGATTGAAAATTGTCAAAGTATCCATTCAAGCTCAAGAATTTGTTCAGCTGATTGAAGACAACTTTTTCAATGATCTTGCCTATGAAAGGAAGATTTGAGATCGGTCTATAGTTGCTTAATATGGTCTTATCCAGATTGCTCTTTTTCAGGAGGGGCTTGACAACTGCAGTTTTCAGGGAGTATGGAAAACTCCCAGAGCGAAGTGAGACATTTACCACTTCTAGGAGATCCGCTTCTAAACTGTTTAACACACTTTTGAAAAATGATGTGGGAAGTGTGTCAAGAGCGCATGTTGATGTTTTAAGGTGCTGTACAGTTTCTTCCAAAATTTTGCCATCAATTTCTTTGAAATCAGACATAGTAACTACTTTCTCAGGTGGTTTGATCTGTCTGACCTCAGTGCAACTCAAAGATGTGCTGATCACCTTTCTGATATTACTGATTTTCTCAGAGAAGAACGAAGCAAACTCATTACACTTGTTCACTGAGAGCATTTCACTGGGAATCTGGCTTGGAGGGTTTGTCAGTCTCTCTACAGTAGCAAAAAGAGTGCGTGTGTTATTTAAATTGCTGTTTATAATATTTGAGAAGAAAGTCTGTCTAGCTTTGCCTAGTTCCATATTGAAAGCATGGATGCAGTCTTTGTAGATGTTATAATGGACTACAAGTTTAGTCTTCCGCCACATGCGCTCTGCTTTTCTGCATTGTCTTTTCATATTTTGCACTGCTGTTGAGTTTCTCCAAGGTGCTTTTTGTCTGCCACTCTTCTTCCTGACTTTAACAGGAGCAATATCATCAATTATACCTTTAACTTTTGAGTTAAAAGAATCAAGGAGAAAATCAACAGAGTCAGCAGATATACTTGGTGTTAAGGATATGGCCTTCATAAATAGTACACTGGTGTTCTCATTTAAGCATCTCTTCTTGACAGACACAGATTTAGCTTCAATGGCAGGAGAGATCAATATATCAAAGAAAATACAGAAATGATCAGACAGTGCTACATCCTTAATAACAATTAATGAAATGTTTAGACCCTTACTGATAAGTAAATCTAGAGTGTGTCCATGATTGTGTGTGGGTCCATGTACATGCTGAGTCAGATCAAAAGTTTTTAAAACAGTTTTGATTTCTTTTGCCATATTGTTTTCTGCATTATCTATGTGAATGTTAAAATCTCCTGCAATGGCAAAACAGTCAAACTCTGAGGTAATTGCTGATAACAGTTCTGTAAAATCCTCAGCAAAGGCTGGAGAGTATTTTGGAGGCCTGTAAATAATGATAAGTAAAATGCGTGGAGCACCTTTCAACACAATACCCAGATATTCGAAAGAAGGGTAATTCCCAAATGATATTTGCTTACATTGATAGATATCTTTAAAAAGAGCACCTCTCTTAACAGCTCTGCAGACACTCATAAAAGTAAAGTTCGGAGGGGCTGTTTCATTGAGGACTGTTGCACTGCAGCTGTCTTCTAGCCAGGTTTCATTTAGAAGCATAAAATCCAGGTTGTTTGTGGTTATTAAATCGTTGACTAGAAGTGATTTATTTTTAAGTGAACGAATGTTTAAAAGTGCTAACTTAACAGTCTTACTTTTTGTCCCCACATCAATCTTACTTTGACGTGTAATAGGCACCAGATTAGTTAGGTTTGCTGCACGGCTATTGAAGGCCTTAGACTTTCTATCTTGTAATAGAACAGCAATAGAGAAAGATATAGGCACACTGGGTTCCCGCTTGTTCTGTAAACATTTGAGAAAGTTACTGTAATTAGAGCGGGGACCCAAAACACATCACTGAGAGCTGGTATCAGTTGTTTTTAGTTCACCTCGAGCAGATGGAGGAGGGTGTGGGCCCTGGCGTTGTGGCAGAGGCCGAAGAGCTCTCACAGGAGGGGGAGGGCGAGCTGGGCCCGCAGGCTTTGGTGCGGGTGGTAATGGTGCCTGTCGTTTTTTGGTTGGTATCTGGGGGCTTGCAGCAAAAGAGTGGGATAGTCTGGTTCCAGCATACACCAGTTCTTCCATTTTCTGTGAGAAACACAGTAGTGGCGATGCTGGAGAGAGGGATAGCGTATCTGGTGAAAGGGGCTGTTGCTCTGGTGTTATATGAGGTTGTGATATGCTGTCCTGGCTTCCCTGGCTGTTTTCCAGGAAGTCGTCCTTGGGTGCTGAATCTTCAAGCAGTTCTGATATGTCTCTCTGTGGGCAGGGCTCAGCTGAGATTGTGTCCGTGAGCAGAGGTTGTTGTGGCGGAGTGGTGTTATCATTGTCCTTGTGTGATATGTCAACCGCATGTCCATTTTGCTGCTGAAGTGAAGTCCCGTGGTCATTCATACTGTGTCCATGTGTGTGTGTGCCGTTCAGATTTAGTGGATTGGCACAAACTGCAGAAGGATGATTGAGGGAGAAGTAGAAATTGTCCTTTAACACTCTTGAACCAAGTTTGTTTGGGTGATGGCCATCCCGATGAAAAAGTTGTCTCTGACTCCAGAAAAGATTGAAATTGTCAATGAAGTTTACTCCTTTTATATTGCAGGTTTTTTGCAGCCATGTATTTAGCCCAAGCAACCGTGAAAACCTGTTTGTTCCTCTTGCTGGGAGTGGTCCACTGATGAATATTTGAACTTTCAGTCTTTTAAGTGTTTCAAAAAGTTCATTGAAATCCTTCTTAAGGAGTTCTGACTGCTCTTTATGAATATCATTCTTCCCCACATGTATGATGAGTCGATTTGCAGTCTTATGTTTCGTCAGAATGTTCTGAAGTTCCCTGTTTATATCAGAAGTTGTTGCTTGTGGAAGGCAGCACGTAGTTGTATCCCTGCCGCTAATGTTTCTGATTATCGAGTCCCCCACTATCAGAGTCCTGGGCTCAGCTGCGCTCTGAGCTGAGTGCCGCTGTCTGCTCGACCTTGAGCGCCAGTTAGCATCAGTGTTAGCTACTGGCCCATTCAGTCTGTGTTCGATCATATTCATCACATTTGGGGATTCCTCATTTACATTCATTAGTACTTCAAATCTGTTCTCAAGATGTATAGGCGGTGGTAGAAGACCAATGTTTGCAATTCTTGTCAGAGCTGTATCTGGGGTAGAGGATGCTACTGCGGCAATATGTGATGCTCGTGACAATCTGATGTCTCGAGTGCCTTTGGGTCTAGCTCCCTGTTTGTGCCATCGATTAGTAAGTCGATCGGCTTGTTTCTCTACCTGTCGAGGAGCACTAGTTTCATGGGACTCCGGTATGCTGAGGGTGTCCATGACGAAGCTCTGTTGTGTGCTCCGTCTGGTTTGGTGGTCCCGTAAGTAACTTTGTTTCGAGAACTGCAATCCTTTGTAAAAGTCTGTGGCAGTTAGTGCAGCAAGTAGATTCCAGAAGAGGCATTTTCTCTCTTATCCGTATGAATGTAGGCAGTTGTGTTTTCCTTTCCCGGAATGTAAGCTGGTCGGGTAAAAGAATTCTGCGTTTTTGTAGTAATCCAAACTTTGTTGTCTGAGCACTGTGCTGTTTGCTGAAGTTAAAATTAGATGATAAAAGGAAATAAAATATAAAATATAGGAGATAAAATGTAAAAGCGATAGAGCAAAGCGCGGAGCAGTAAGCAAGAGCGTCCGAACAGTAGCTGAGCAGGAAGTTGCACTTATGCACTATGTATTCACTATGTATGGGAAGAAATTCTTGAGAGAAAGAAAGACAGCCATCATTTCCAGACAGTTGATGTGCCAGGAAAGATGGTGTCCCCTCCACAGACCTTGAGTCGAGTGACCCTCGAGGATCGCTCCCCAACCTGTGAGGGAAGGATTGCCCCTCTGGGAAAACCCCCTGGTCCTGAGCCACCACTGCAGGGGTCTCATGTGCAACAGGCCAAAAGGTATTACGTTAGACGCTGCTGCCATCAGACCTAACAGTCTCTGAAACTGCTTGACAGTGAGTGACTGGCCTAGCTTTAATCGGTTAACTGATGTCAGGATCGACTCGACGTGTGCCGGAGAGAGAGGTGCTTGCATTGTTGTCGAATCCCAAACTACGCCTAGAAAAGTGGCTCTCTGAACTGGAGAAAGTACACTTCTTTTGGTGTTCAACCTCAACCCCAATCTTTCCATGTGTGTGAGAACAACACCTCGATGTCGAACCGCTAGATGATGCGAAGCTAAAATCAACCAATCGTCGATGTAGTTCAATATGCGTATGCCTTGTAGACGCAATGGTCCATGCATTTGGTGAAAGTGTGGGGTGATAAAGCTAGACCGAATGGAAGAACCTGATATTGGTAAGCTTTGCCCCCGAAAGCCAACCTGAAGAACTTCCTGTGTTGTGGATGGATGGAAACATGGAAATATGCGTCTTTGAGGTCTATTGTAAAATAAAACAGTCCTCTGATCTGATCTGTGGTACGATCTGCCTCAAGGTTAACATTTTGAATTTGAGTTGCATGACCGACTGATTCAGCAGACGCAGATCCTAAATGGGACGCAGCCCCCCGTCCTTCAGGGAACGATAAAGTAACGGCTGTAAAAAACGGTTTCCCTGTCGGGAAGAGGTACACATACTATGGCCCCTTTCACCAGCAGAGTCTTTACTTCCTGTTCCATGACCAGAGCCTGCTCGGGGGCCACCGCTGTGGGTAGGACCCCCATGAACCTGGGAGGGCGAGACCCGAACTGAGTGGTGTAACCCTTTTCGCAGGACCCATTGAGATATATTTGTCAGTAGCTTCCATGCTGCCAGCTGTTTGTTAATCCAATGTTAATCAAACAACAAAATAGAAACAGAAAATCACGTTTAGCTTTAACACAGATAAATTGTATTTACATGTAAATATATAGCTACAGCTAAATGTATACTACATTAATTATTTTTAATACGGTGATAACTAGGGGTGGGAGAAAAAAATCGATTCTTAGATGCATTGCGATACGGTGGACGATTCTGAATCGATTCACAAATGTCAAAAAACGTTTTTTTCTAAAAAAATGTTTTTTTTTTCTAATAACGTAATATTGACGGAACACAAAAGGCGGAACTCTAAAGTGGACGTGCAGTGTGCGGACAGTCTGTGGCGTGCGAACGGCACCCTCTTCGTTAAAAGCTAACGTATGGAAAAGTGGCAATTTCATTGTGACCTATTTAGTATTTTTTGTATGAGAGCTGCTTTCTGTATTGTTTAGTTTTCACATCAATATGCTGTAAACCCATGTGATATACGTATACGTTATACTGCCCTCCACAGTCACAGTGTGTTTCAGTGCAATGCTAGTCACAAAAAGTTACATTTTGACTGATCTCTGCAGATGTTCATTCACTTTTTTTGTATAAGCTGTTTTTGATTGTGGTATACATCAAACATTTCAAGTCATAACTCTTTATTATTTAGTTGTGTATAAGAGCGGCTTTGTATGTTACTAATTATTCAGAATATGCGTAAGTCCACAAGCATTATATTTGTATGAGAGCTGCTGGTACATTATTCTATATTTTTGAACGAAAACTGTTTGTGATTTAGCTACAGCAAAATGTTTTTTTGTCTGAAGGATTATATTGCTCATTGGAAATAACAAGAGGATGTTGGTTAGAAGTCTATTATTAAATGCTAGAGATTCAGAATATGCTGAAGTTTGTATTCATTTACTACAAGTACGCTGCTAGTACAGGCACACATTCATTTTCCTGTTGGTTCTTTGCAATGTTGGGACATATGCTGGCAAATGTAACCTTACAGTTGACTTGCCAAATCACTTCCATTTGTTTTATTAAAAAAAATGAATATAGGAAGTATTGGAAGTAAATTATTTATGGGTCATCATAAATACTTCGCTTTAAAAGTACCAAGTAGTCACACAAACAAAAAAAATGGTGAAGCCGGTGCGGAACTGGAGCGGAGTGAACCCGGAGTGGAGCTGGAGCGGAGTGAACCCGGATTGGAGCCGGAGCAGAGTGACCCCGGAGTGAACCCGGAGTGGAGCCGGAGCAAAGTGAACCCGGAGTGGAGCCGGAGCGGAGTGAACCCGGAGTGGAGCCGGAGCGGAGTGAACCCGGAGTGAACCCGGGTGGAGCTGGAGCGGAGTGGAGCTGGAGCGGAGCCGAAGCGCAGTGAACCCGGAGTGGAACCGGAGCGAAGTGAACCCAGAGTGGAGCTGGAGCGGAGTGAACCCGGAGTGGATCCAGAGTGGAGCCGGAGCAGAGTGAACCTGGAGTGAACCCGGAGTGGAGCCGGAGCGCAGTGAACCTGGAGTGGAGCCGGAGTGAAGTGAACCCAGAGTGGGGCTGGAGCGGAGTGAACCCGGAGTGGAGTGAATCCGGAGCGGAGTAAACCTGGAGTGGAGTGAATCCGGAGCGGAGTAAACCTGGAGTGGAGCCGGAGCGGAGTGAACCCGGAGCGGAGCCGGAGCGGGGCCGGAGCGGAGTAATTATTAAATGCTTGGAGCTCGGAGGGAAAATTTTTGCCGCTCCACTCCTCGCTCACATACTCTGTCACACACACACACACAAACAAACACACACACTCACACTCCGATTAAAACACAGATGGAGTAGATCAAGTCCATCAACACTCTTAAAGGTTCACAGTCATTTTCTCTTCATGAGTTCAACATTTCATTCAGTAACATTAGACAGTTTTGATTTACATGCTGCTTAACGTTCGGTTATCGCGTAATAATTTACATGTGCGTCAGCAATGCTTCTATCGCTGGTTTCTGCTTCTTCTTCGCCTGTGTTTTGATCAGGAGATTCAGTACTCTTTCAGAAGTAAAGTGTGTAACAGCGCCCCCTACTGTATAACAGTGAAAATGTGGATCGCCCCATCAATGGCAGGGAAAGAGTTAGCCTAATCTGCATTTGGATTCATCTCTCCTTGGTTTCTGAGTTCTTCATTCCTCCATTCATTTTCTGCATTGCTTCGGTTTCTGTTTACACCAAATCCACCTCTGGTTTGTTTTCCGAAAAGCTCTATTTTGTCTCATTTGACCAAAGAAGTTGAGGTTACGTAGTGCTGTCTGATCACAGTTGTGGGGATTAGCCTAGTGTTCCTAGCATACAAGCATACAAATATACCTCCGTTAGGTTTGTACTCATGAGAATTTCTAGGGGTGCCAATAATTGTGGCACATGTTTTGTAGGGGAAAAAGTTTTCTTTTTACATTATTTTCGTAATGTTCTGATATTGGTTGTATTATAGTCCAGTCATTTTAAGCCAAAATGGGGGTCAACCTTGAACAAATTGCAACAGAAGCAAACTCAACTGATTTTGTATCCTCAATATGTCCCGAGTAAGGGGAAAAAAGCCCAGAAGAATCCCATTAGGGTAAAGTTTCGAAAAAGACCCAAATATAGTCTATTCATACGCCTATTCATTCTTCTTCTCACGTGAATAGGGTAAACATTTTAACCTTTAGATATCACCATGAAAATTACTGAGTTGATTACTTACATCAAGACAAATAAAGTATTTGTAAAGTAATACAAGTTTTTTTAAATTGTTTGTTAACATGGACAAACGGTGGATAATCTAATTACGTATGTGCTAATTTGCATAAATACCACAACAGATCTAAACATTGGGTCTTGCCAGGTGAAAATCTCTTGTTGAATCTTGTTGACACATAACAGTAAAATACTTGATATTAAGGTCTGAATGGAAGCCATTTAGGCTACCCATGAGCATTACTACATTTAGAAACCAGCCTTTATTAATTTTTAAGAGATTGGGTTTGGGGCTGGGTCCGTGGGACCGTGGGAGTATTTTACAATGTTATGTGTATGTTATGTGTTATCAAGATTGAACAAGACATTTTCACCTGGCAAGACCCAATGTTTAGATCTGTTGTGGTATTTATGCAAATTAGCACATACTAGGGCTGGGAGGGTATTGATTTTTTCTTACCGCGGTTGAAAAGAAAGAAATTCCCGCGGTATAGTGGTAAACCGCTTTAAACCTCAACCTTAAATGGAATCCTTAAAATGATGCTGTAATTGAGTCTCCATAACTGATTTGCTTTGATTAATATGTCAGCAAATATTGGTTGATTTAAATTCAAAGATTCCAGAGTTTGAAGGCAGGATTTTGAGTCACCAAACTGTGGTTCAAAGAATACCGCGGTAAGCCTACATGTAAAAACAAACAAGAAAAATAACCTGCATTAATGATGATGCTTCTTTCCAAACAGACATAGAGGTCATTTTTATATCAAGTGCTGAGCTCTCTCGTTTATTTTCACCATTTTGTATGAAAAATGCGTTTACCTGAGTCAGGGGCGTAGCACCAAATATTGGGGCCCGGTCACAGAACCAAGGAGTGGGCCCCTCACAACACCACGAACACCCAAGACTGCTTTATTTTCACTATTATTCAAAACTTCTTTTTTATTTTGAAATTCAGAGGGTCAAAAATAAACCATTAACATATCAACAAACTAGATGTACCGCATGGCGGTACAAAATATGACCGCCGCTCAGGCCTGCACTGGCTTTCCACAAAAATAAATGACGTGGAGCAATTTGGCTGTATTGCGTGTTTATGTATATAAGTTGTATATTTTAAAAGACTGTGGATCATGGATAATTTAGAGTTTTGTAATTATTTGCCATTACTATTTAAGTTTTATATCAAAAGTCATTAGTTTAGACACTTAACCTCCATAAAATTGAAAACGTCACATCCATAACAGTGGTTTTCCCTACATAATGTATTACAAAAATGAGTTTCAAAAACACACTTATTGTGTTCAAGCAAGTCTTTTTCATGCTACATCGGCAGTTTGTTTAATAATTCACAGAGTTTGTAGGACACTTGTAAAGTGTGTGTATTTCATGTTATGTCCATAACGCTGACAAAATGTATTCATAGGATGTAAAATATTATATGAAATGTGAGGATTTTTCAAGAATCAGAGGACAGAGGTTACATTAAAAGTTATGTAAATTAATTCACTGATACTAATTTTATCTATGTTTAAGGCATTGTATCTACCAATATAAGTCCAACTGTCACATCCATAATTAAGTAAATGTCCCATTGAAATTAATGGGATTTTATGGATTTAGGTGAAGAAAGTGTACACATAATACATCTGTACCATGAAGAGAAAACTGATTCAACTATATAAACTATATATTTTCTGAAAGCGTAGACTCTCAGGATGTGATCTAACATGGCATGAAACATGTCCCACCCACCTCATTAGTATACTGCCCAAGCATATCACATTGGGTACTGGTAAATCGGGTATATGGCTGATACCTAAAAAAAGTAGTAGTATGTGCATGTCTGTCTGTGTGTGTGTGTATGTGTGTGTGTTTGTGTCTGTGTGTGTCTGTGTGTGCGCGTGTGTGTTTGTGTGTGTGTGTCTGTGCGTGTGGATGTCAGTGTGTGTGCATGCTTGCGTTTGTTTGTATTCCTGCATGTGTGTGTGTGACAGTATCATCCTAAACCAGCAACCCTTCGCTCAACAGCACCATCTACAGGCCGATGAGTGTACAGTCACTAAATGTGCACATAAATTAATTTATTTTATACCCCCCCATGGATGAAATTCTACGAAACTTAGCATACCCCCAGAGGATGTCAAGTTAATCATACACATGAAATATGGTGCAGTTCTGAACATCTCAACTGAAGATAGGGGCGATTAAAGCAGAATAATATTGCATTTTCATTTTTTATGGGAAGGGGCGCAAATCACAAATGAGTGATTATGGGCTAGGTTGATGTGGGCCCTTAAGACCAACATACCATAAAAATGTCTTCATCCTCGGTGCCACGGTTCAGGTAGTTATTTAGGAAAAACTGCATTTTTTGGGTTTGGGGGGGCCCAGCGCGGGGGGGGGGGTGGCCCCCGGGGACCAAACGAAATTTTTCCGTAAAAGTCTAGTGGGGCTACATGCCCACCAAATTTCATGTTCCCCGGTGTTTCGGTGTCCCTGGTATCGTTGACGAAAAATTCAGTAGATGACGGGAAAAAAAAACAAAAAAAACTTTGACAATCCCTATATGACCGCTTTCGCTAGCTATGCTATATAAGCTAGCTATATAATTAATATAATACTAACATAATAAATATATTACACCTGACCTGCATAAATACTTTGAATCAAGCAATCAAAAAAAAAAAACCCAAAAAAACAGACTGCTAAATAAACTTTAAATCTTATGCTAGATCCTTGACACCTACACGAGATTTCATTTACAAAGCCCACTGGCGAGTTTTCATGTTAGCAAAGTCACTTATTAGATCAGCATTTTAACATCGACCTTCAGGATGTTGGAAAAGCTTTCAGACTTGTAAAGGCAAATAAAAGCCCAGGTCCTGATAGCATCTGTGGCAGACTATTAAAGTCATGTGCAAAAGAACTGAGCCCTGTATTTCATGAGATTTATAATAAGTCTCTGAAGACACAACATGTACCGGTCCTCTGGAAGGATGCGGTGGTCATCCCTGTCCCTAAATGCAGTGGTCCTAAGATGATTAATGATTTTAGGCCGGTTACTTCGACTTCCGTTTTAATAATAATCTTTGAGAAATTAGTGCGGTCTGAGATCCTGAGGTGGACCGAACATAAACTGGACCCTATGCAGTTTGCATATAGACCTCACAGAGGAGTACAGGACGCTACAGTCACAATGCTAAATCTGCTATTAAGACACTTGGATGGACAGAGGACACATGCTAGACTTTTATTTGTTGATTTTTCTTCAGCTTTTAATACAATTCAACCACACATTTTAATCAAGAGGCTCTTAGATCAGTTTGCGTTAAGCAATAATTTGATGGGATGGATTTTGGATTTCTTAACAAACAGAACACAGCGAGTCAGAGTTAATGGTGTCTTATCTGAACAGAGGAGTTCCTCTACAGAGTCTCCTCAAGGGTGTGTGCTGTCTCCACTTTTATTTATTTTATACACAAATATGTGTCAAAGCATGTATGATAACAGAATTATCATAAAGTATGCGGATGACTCAGTTATTTTGAGTTTACTTAAGGAGAATGAGACCTCACATGGCCCAGTTATTAAGGATTTTGTCAACTGGTGTGAGGAATCTTATTTACAGCTTAATATATCAAAGACCAAGGATATGCTCATTGATTTTAGGAAAAGTACTCATCCAAGTGAACTTACCTCAATTAAAGGCCAAACAATAGAGTATGTACAATCATACAAATACCTTGGGACTATTATTGATGAGAAACTGAATTTTGAAGAGAATTGTGAGGCTCTGTGCAAAAAGGGGCACCAGCGTTTGTATTGCCTAAGGAAATGATCTGTGTTTAATCTTGACCGAACAATAATGAAGATGTTTTATCATGCTTTTATTGAATCTGTGTTGTCCTTTTCCACTGTAGTATGGTATGGTCATATATCTTTAAAGGCAGATAGTAAAATGGTCTGGCCGTTTGATGAGTCTAAACCAGGAGTGGCATCCCTGTACACCAAACAGTTACAGGATGGCCTTCTCAGTCTTAGATGATGACTCTCACCCCTGCACACTGAGTTTCAGTTATTGCCGTCTGCGAGGAGGTATAAAATCCCAAGCTGTAGAACGAAAAGATATAAGAGCAGCTTTGTACCAAATGCGATTAAAGGTCCCGTTCTTCGTGATCCCATGTTTCAAACTTTAGTTAGTGTGTAATGTTGTTGTTAGAGTATAAATAATATCTGTAAAATTATAAAGCTCAAAGTTCAATGCCAAGCGAGATATTTTATTTAACAGAAGTCGACTACAACGAACGGCTCGATTGGACTACACCCCTCTACTTCCTTCTTTAGTGATGTCACTAGAACCGTGTTTTGACTAACCTCTGCCCACAGGAACACAGGCGTATTGATGGCGAACGACAGACGTGGTTGATGTTTATCTATCGAATACCGCAAAAGTTTAATTCGAAGTTGTTAGTTTGCTCTGTCCATTTCACCACAGACTGTTTTTCTAACCTGGGATAATATCAAGCAGACTTCAGCGTTTCATACTGACGAAGGGGGCAATTTCAACTATATTCCAGCAAGCGGTAAGTAGTGATTTAATATGGAAGTAGCGATCAACTTCACATCGTTTCTCTTAGTAGGATGAAAATAATCTTACTTAAACTGTGATTAATATACAGAAAGCGATCACAGAACAATCCCTTTCCAATCGGCCAAGCTGTCAATCACACAGCGCGAGTTTATATGGACACTTGCCAAAACTCGTTATGAAATCAATGACGCTATTACACTGCACAACGAAGCTCTTACTGTATTTATATACCTCATGTTTGCATTGGTGAAATCATTAGTGTGAGTGCAGAAACTGCGTTGCATTGATAAGATCTTTCACGTGATCAACAGGCTGTCATCTGCTCAATGCTCATCACTGCAACCTTTTATGTGATGGGAATAGATCTAAATACTTAAAAAAACTTCTCATGATTCGTTAATCCAGATAGCTGTAATAGTAAAAACGTATAATAGCTGTAATAGTAAAAGTTTTCCAGATAGTTCCACATGTAATGCCAGATATTTCATATGCAAGCATGTCAGCCAATCACAGCAGAGGGCGTTTACACTGAAGTCTCACAGCAGCCAATCACAGCAGTGGGCGTTTACACTGAAGTCTCACACAGACACGCCCCTTCAAACAGAGTGTTCAATCCAGGGAATGAAATCAGGCTAGGAAATATGCCTTTTATTTCTAAATTATAAAAAAAATTGATCTAAAAAACATACTAACATTATAAGGGCACCCCAGGAAACATTATAAAATAATAAAATAATCCATGGAATGGGACCTTTAATATTAACAAATTGTAGAGGTGGTTTTCAGAAATGTTGTACTAGGGGTTTTATGATTTTTATCTGTTTTTGTTTTTAATTGATTTTTAAGTTGTTGTTTTTAGGTTCTTCTTTAGGTTCTTTTACAAAGACCATATGTAATGTTTTGAGAGCACTTTCTTGAGAGCACTTTACTCAGTATGAGTATTTACCTATTTGTCCCTATGTGTTGTGGAGTGTTCTGTGTTGTGTGTTTTTGTACTGGATGCCATAGAATGTCATTGCACTGTAACACAAATTTACCTACGGGTACAATAAGAGTAACCTAACCTAACCTATTACCATACCCTTGTCCTCTACAGTCTCCTAATGATATATCATTGTTTTTCAAGTCAGAGATTTCCCTGCCAGTCTTTTTATGGAAGTCTACAAACTGAATAAACCTCTCAATAGTCTTCCACAAACCATTCTCTTTGTCTTCATACACACATCTCAGCATAAGCACATTCTGCTCTATGTGTGATGAGTAATAGATGGCATCCCTTCGCTCTGCTAGGATATTTTTGAGGACTCTTCTGCCACAGAGTTCAATGAACTCATTCTGTGTTTCAGCACTTAGATAATGAGCTATTATTGTAGCTTGAGTATTGAGGTTTTTAGCGCAATTTTCCACCGGACAAATTGCGATTGTTAACTCATGATTTCTGTTCTGTGCGTCTGTGCGCACCAATCTTGCACTTCTATCTACTCCTCAACCAGACCAACTAGAGACTTCGGGTTTTCGGCATTATGTTAAGGAAGGTCTAATCTCGGGAACGCACAAAAAAAATCCAGGAAAAGATTTACTATCTCTTAGTGTTGTGATCCCATGAGGTGAGAAAATTGCGCTAAAACACTCACTGAGTTTTTATTACTTGTTTTTTTTTGTCTCACTTTTTCTAAGTGCTCATGTAAAAGGGGATCGTAGTGTGATAGCAACTCAGGTGTACCAAGAAAGTTGCCATTAGACATCATCTAAATTTGATGTTTTACCCCTGAATGCGAGATTTCTTGAGGCGAAATGGAGGGTCACATCCAAAAGCCTCTCCAGAATTGCTTTATTTTTTTTCTACTTCTTGTTGCAACTGGTTTTGGAGGTGACTGTCAACACCCGTTGCTGCACTTTTCCATTTCAGGTAACACTGCTTATGTGGGATGCTCTTCTCATGTTCTGGCAATTTTCTGTACATTTTTCTCCATGTAATATTGGCCAGCTTTAATCCACCTTTGCCATTGTAGATGGATTGGCCAGCTCATGGGAGAACAGAAGGCATGGGATGCAGTAAACTGCTTTACAACTCTTACTGTACATCAGCCGATCTCTTTGGGTTTTGCATACTGAAGGTATTTTGGAAAGGATTTGCCTTCCATATCTTTCAGCTCCACATCTGATCATTTTGTTGCACCTGCACAAGCCAGTTTGCTAACAATTAAGTCTCTTTGAACATTATTTATAGTTGCAGGCCATAATCCTGGATCTTCTGCCAAAGCATTCTGCTCTGTCTTTTCCTTGGCCAGATGCTCATCACGACAACCTTCATCTTTCCATCCTCCTCCTCCTCCTCTGGATCCCTGCTGCTACTATCTTCCTCATCTTCCCCTTCCTTCTGCTCACCCTCAGCTACACAAACACACTCTTCTACAAACATAACTGATGATGTCTGTGCCACTCCATAGCAGATTTACTGCAATAAAACAAACTATATATTCTTATTATAATTCTCACAAAAACTATGTCACGCTAGACAATGTGCTCCTCACCTATTCTCTCTTCTTCATCACATTAGTACAGAAGTTTAATGTTTCTCCCTCCGTAATAGCGTATTCATTCTATATTCCTTCAGAGTGAACACGGTGAATCTGACTGCAGTAGATGTGAAAGATATGAATAAAAGTTAAGTTAATTCGGCCAGCGCACATACCTGTATTTATTTCCTGTTTTCGGTCGAAGTCCATAGTAGTCGATTGTCGAGTTCTCCACTGTTGCTTAGTTACCTATGATCACGCGCGTGAACTCGACAATCGACTACTATGGACTGGAACAGGAAACAGGATGTAAACACAGGTATGAGCGCTGGCTGAATTAACATCATTTTTATTCATATCTTTCACATCTACTGCAGTCAGATTCACCGTGTTCACTCTGAAGGAATCACTCACATGGCTGTGCACATGTAATGACACATCAAGGATGTTAAGAGGCTAAAAGCAGGTTTAAAACTTGCCCCATTGAAGTCAACAGGGTGCACATTTTAAAAAGAGGATAACACGGTGTAGGCAACACCGATTTTTGTCGTTGTTCTCTGTATTGACAGCACTCCAAATGTACAAAAAAATGAGCTCAATGTTAAAATTGACCGGAGTTCTCCTTTAAATTCTATGACACAAGCTGAATTTAACCGCTGGACTACAAGACCAAACCATTTTTCCTTTTGATAGGGGGGATCACTAACATGCAAGGGCATAAGCTATTAGGAAAATAAAGAAAATGTATAATTTTTATGGATGGAAAATTGAGTCTTGTGAATTTTTATTCCTACTGATAGCCTTTTATTACAACTATGTGATTTTGTCATTTTAATATTGTGGATTATCAATATATATCATCAATATATCTTTGTGGGTCCCCCCTTGCCGAGGGCCCCTGTTACTCAGTTCCACTATTACCCCTGCCCGACGCCCCTGACCTGAGTCGGCTGATGTGAATAAAGATCTTCTTCATCACTGGAAAACGTCGCGCGTTTCAGGCTCGTTTTCAATTTATAATATTATAATATTCCAATTTATCCAGCGTTTTTGTACTTTGATTCAAATGATTCAGTCAGCGCATGAACTGTCCAAATGAGTCAGACTGAATCACGAACCGATGTAAACCGTTTTGACCGATTCATTGAATAGAACCGACTCAAACAAGTGAGTCATTCACCAGTCGGGCTTTGCAATTCACAGACTTTACAGTAAACAGTGAATTGCGCCACTGCCTGGCTTCGCTTGCCAAATGCTCTTAAAAAAATAAAATCTAAATTATATATATATAGGGTGATATCAGGTAAAATGGGCCATCAGGTAAAATGGGCCATTTAAGGTTTGGGGGTCCCAGCCCCTCTGGAATTTAGAGCCAATGACTGCAAATGATTTCAAACTGTTGTCATGACTGTATTTGACAAGTAACAGGTGATTTAATTGGTTTATGGTTGTTGTGGTGGGCGGGGCAGTTATTCAAATCAAGACTGCACCAGAAAGCTGCATGGTAAGTAGCCTGGCATACCAAATCTAACTAAAATATTATAAGGACGATAAATCTATAAAAAAACAAACATGCACATAAAACAACTATGCATAATATCTGTCTTGATGGCATCAATCAGAAATAATACTGTTAGTTTGGTATGTGAACATATTTAATTAAAATTAAAATTGATGATACATTACTATTTCCCGTTGCAGTTTGACTGGCCCATTTTACCTGAAACTGCTCATGCAAAAAAAGTTGGCACAGCTGATGTTTCAAGAACTGTAGGGCCTAAATAATTATATTTTATTACATCATTTCAACACAAACTGATCAAAAACAGTCATTATTAATCATAAAAACACATGGAAAAGGCATATATGGTATTGTATTATTGTCCCAAACCATTTACCAAAAAGTGGCCCAATTTAGCTGATACCACCCTATATATATATAGGCTACATTTTAGTTGGAAAACTTAAATTAAACGAAAATGATAAAGGTTGCTTTGGAAATAAACAACTATTTATTTGGAAATAAATAGCAATAACTAATAAAATGACAAAAGCTAATGGCTCGAAATTAAACTAAAATGACCATAACAACTAAAAATATAAAAGCTAATTCTAATTATGAATAAAACTGTGATAACTAAAATAGCACTGCTATAAATCGCATTAAATCATAAAATGTTAACATACTCTGTAGGGTGAAAGCTATTAAGTTATATTTATTTAAGCTGAGTTCATATGTAATAAAGTCTTGGCATGTATGCCCAATTCTAACAATATACAATTTTGAAAGTGGTTAACGTACATTTTCATTGGGTTGTTAAAAAAAAATCACTATTTATCATATTTTAAGAAAAAGTTTTGTGTGATCTGAGGGGTGCATAAGTCCTTCAAATTTAATTAATTTCGCTAAATTTCTGACAATTTCATGTGTTACACTGATAATTTGCTAATTAGGAATTTTACCCAAAATTAAATAGACATAAGCAGTTCACACACCAGTGAATAAAATTAATTAAAAATCTAATTTCTGCTGGCTATGGCATATAAACATATTGGCCTGCAACTCTTCTAGTATTGTGTGATTTTGGCAAAGCAAGTAATAAACACACAAATCCAGTGCCTAGTTTATACTGGAGCTTTACAGATTTGCTTTAAATGACAAAAGTGCAACCAAAAATTAAACCGAATAACAGTGGAGGCAGAATCTGAACTCTATAGAAACTCTCAGATTCTACAAAAAGCTATGTTGAACGTAGGCTATATCTGTAGAATGAATGAACACGTTAAAAGTATGTGGGGAGAGTATGGTGGTTCGGGGCCTCGTCGCGTGTGCACGTCTTCACCGGCAGATGGCGACAGCGCGCGGAGCGGCAGCGCCTCCGAACGTTTTGAAGTGATTCAGCTGTTTTAAAGTTGCGAAAAATCCCCTCTTCTCCCATCAACTACTTGTATCCTTACATTACATAATATTGAACTGCTATACAACAATATATATATTTTCCAAGGGCAAAAAACAACATGCCGCCATCTTGGCTCGAGTTTTTCCAGAGGGACGGGCTTCCTGTGCGTGACGTCACGCGCTCCCTCAGGAGCAACAGGCGTCAGGACGAGAGCGGAGCGCGAGAGAAACATCGCAAGGAACAAATAAACACTTTGGACTGTAATCAGAGACACTGAACATTCTCTTCCGCGTGTACATTTGATCGCTTCTGTGGTAAATAAAACAATAATTGACATTCGTGATCGGTCGTCCGATGTTCGCCGACAGAAACTCTCGCCGATGGAAAGTTTGGGAAGGCCTCTGACGTCACACGCTTCGGCACTTGTTTTATCTGATGTGAAACTGGTGTTTTCCTCGAACATCTAATATTTATTACCTCGATTTGTAACTTTACTAAAACAGCGAACAATCACACATTCCGATCCGGGTTGGGAAACTCCTCAGACGCGAAGATGATGCCGGTGAGTGAACGGGTTTGTTTTCATTCACTTGTTTGGATAAGATCATAAAAGCTAGGTTTTCTTCTTTAATATCGAGATATATTATGATTATGTGTAATGTTGTCACTCATTGCGCATGTGACTGTATTAGATGAATGTTCACCGATCTCAGAAACTAACATGTTTAATATAAGCTGTTTTTGTTAAAATAAGTGTATATTTGATCTTTTAAAGACAATATTTCTGGCACAAAAAAATCATGCTTTTGTAAATCATAATATGACATAAAAGCCAGTCACAATTTCTACTTTTTACTCTCGTCTAACTTATATGATTTAGTAGGCCTATGTCAAAATTATGACGTTTTATATATATAGATATAGCCTATTTAAATATATATATATATATATTTAGGCTACATATTAGTTGGAAAATTTCAATTAAACGAAAATTAGAAAGGTTGCTTTGGAAATAAACTGAAATAAATGGCAATAACTAATAAAATGACAAAAGCACATAACTAATGAAAGCACAAAATTAAACTAAAATTACCATAATAACTAAAAATATAAAGATAAAAGCTCATTCTAAATATTAATAAAACTATGATAACTAAAATAACACTGCTATAAATAGAATTAAATCTAAAAATTTGACAATGAAAAAAAAGGACCAGGTAATTTTACCTTCAGCTTATGATCCATTGGTTTTTACAAGATTAATAATGTACCAAGTCAAAACTTGATCTTCCAATTTCTAACATTTCGGGCTTATATATTAATATGACTAATAATTATTATGATTATTTTAATAATGAAAATGTTATTGTAACAGTAATATTTCTAATTTTTTTGTTTAATATTTTTATTTAGCTATAATAATAATAATAAATAATAATATTTAACAACATAAGAAGTATCACTGTTACATAACATTTTCATTATTAATAGAGTATTTAAGAACAAATATAATAAATATATTAAGAGTCAGTGTCGTTAATATGAAATATGAGGCTCTTATGCATCCACTGTGGGAACAGTAAACTCCCGTACACTGCAGGAAACACGTTATTAAACGTTCTTTTGATGGACAGGTTTGTAAACGCATCTGATAAGTTTGGGAAGATGTTTTACGTGTTGCTTGTTCAAATGCACGTTATAAGCGCCTCAAACTCAGTGCTTTCAGAGACGGAGCCGCTCTTCACACACACTGCACAGGTTTATTCCATTAAAGGGTTAGTTCACCCAAAACTGAAAATTCTGTCAGTAATTACTCACCCTCATGTTGTTCCAACCATGTAAGTCTTTCGTTCATCTTCGGAACACAAATTAAGATATTTTTGATGAAATCTGACAGAATTCTGACTCTTCCATAGGCTTCCAGAGTGACCGAAACTCGCCGACCCAGAATAGTTATTAAAAACATCGTTAAAATAGTCCAAGTGACTCCAGTGGCTCAATCTTAAGTATATCAAGCGACGAGAATACTTTTTGTGCGCAAAAACAAACAAAAATACCGACTTTATTCCACTATTCAATTCCTTCTCTCTGGGCCTCGTAGTGTTTTTGCGCTGCGCGTCTGTGTTGCACGTCACCACGTAGGCTCACAATTGGCCGAAGCAGGTCATGTGTGTGATGCGTGATGACGTGTGATGTGTGACGTGTGACGCGTGATGACAGGTGGATTTGGATTAATCGTGCAGCTTTATTAAACACAGGCAGCAGGTTTATTAGGTTTATTAGGTTTAGGCTATTAGGTTTATTAGGTTTAGGCTATTAGGTTTATTAGGTTTATTAGGTTTAGGCTATTAGGTTTATTAGGTTTATTAGGTTTAGGCTATTAGGTTTATTAGGTTTATTAGGTTTAGGCTATTAGGTTTATTAGGTTTATTAGGTTTAGGCTATTAGGTTTATTAGGTTTATTAGGTTTAGGCTATTAGGTTTATTAGGCTGCTGTCACTTTAAGGCGAGACACTACAGGTGAATAGGGTAAATCTTTAACTAGCAGATATCACCATGAAACTTTCCCAGTTGATTACCTACATTAAGATGAGAAAAAAATGTACTACAAGTTTTCTGTAATTTAATGTTTAAATATGCAAATTAGGCAATATCTAATTAAATATGCGCTAATTTGCATAGATTAAAAAAAAATCTGAGTATTGGATAAAGCCAGGTTAAAAATTATTTTTTCATTGTGTTCAGATATTAGATGGGAAAAAAATGACAGAGGGATTTATGGATATCTACTTTTGTTATCCTGTAAATCAGAAAATACTGTCAATAGCCTTAAAAAAATGATTTTCGCCATGTTTTTTGGAATAAAATGTTATATAAATCAGGCTAGGAATAATATATTTACAAATCCCTCTGTAAATGTCTTCATAATATAACTATGTACAAGACTGGAGAGTTTGGTGTGTATCTGTGCTACTGAAGTGGAGAATGAGAGAAAATTCATTTTGAGAAAACGGGCCTTAAAGATTTATCATCAGCCAATGAGATTGCACATTCAGCCCTTTTCCTTTCACGATTGGCTGCTGATAAAAGGAAATGACCATATTTGGATCTCACAGCATTGTACAGGAGAGAGAGCTTTCCAGCGGTGTGTGTGATGACAGGAGCAGACAGAGATCGCGGAGTGTTGATGAAGAACGCCAACTTCTGTTGAGTTTATGAGAAATCTACAGAAGCAATCAGACACAGTGTGTAAAATAAAGACCTAAATGTGTATTTCTGACTTTTTTTCACCACAAGTCTGAAAGAAGACATGCTATTGAAGACAAATATCCAAAAGTCTCAAAATTGACCAGTAAAAAATATGTTTTTGCCTGCCGTGTCTCTTTAAAGCTACACTGTGTGATTTTTACCCCCATCTAGTGGTGAAATTGTATATGACTACCCAGTGAATATTAGCTTCTGTTCCTCTCAATTTCGAGGGCGTTTTAACTCCTACGGTGGCCGTATTATTCCAAGATTAACATGGCTTCCAGTTATCACTTCGTCCATGACAATAATAAACAATACGTCTAAAATGAATAAAACTACAGGACAGATGTCAGGAGGTAAACGTCACCCTTGGAATCGGCTATCCCAGCATAATCAGATTAGGCTAACGTTACAATGTGTACAAAGTAAAAGCAATTAAAAATAACTAAAATGTACAGTGTCCTTTTTTCATATATCTTAAAAAATTGCGCCTTTAAAACTATTCATCACCTGTGATCCGTCGCAGCACAGATTTATGTTACAAGGTAAACAATACTTCTTCACCATTGCCGCGAGGATGAAGTTATACTAGAGGTCGTTCTGGCGTTATGCACAACCATGCTATGGTTAGACAAGCAACTATAAAACTTCGAATTTACACAAATGAATTACAACAGGCTGAATTACCTGTCGAGAAGAAAGCAGGCAACCTCGGCGTCCGTTTTAAAATCTTTTCTCCTCATGAGCTCTTTCCATCTGGGAAAAGTTACTCCAATATTGACTATGGTCTTGCTGATTTGTCTGTCGCGTTGACGTTTTAATTCTCTCTTTCAAATGTGATTACGCACACACACACACACACACACACACACACCACACTATCTTTCAAATCTGCCGGCACTCGCGAGCTCGCGAGTAATCTCCCCCTCGCATTCGTCACGGTGTCACTGAGTGAAAAACGCAAAAGGCGAAGCTTGAATTTACAGGCATGTCCCTCTTTGGCTAATGTAGTTTCAAGATGGAGGGGCAACATGGCGACCGGCATTCGAACCCCTCACCCGTATGTACTTTCAATGGCAGATTATAAACTTAAGAGAATACTTTATTACTTGAAAGAAGTAAATATACATTAATGAGCACATATATTTTTGAAAGAACTAAGTGTTTTTTGCTAAGAATCAACTAAAAAAGTTACACAGTGTAGCTTTAAGACTGAATGCACTGATCTACTGTACTGATACACACGTGTGTTTCCTTCATCAACTGTTGACGTTCACTGAAGACATAACCACATTCACTAGGACACTTGTAGGATAAATAACTGTATTGTGTGTTTCATGATGTGCGCTTCATTAGCCGAGTCTCCGTTACCCTTCAAATCACGCAAATTGAAAATACGGCCAATGGAAACACGTCAATCTTGCAGAAACTCCCATACATCGCTGGGCAGTTTTCACACTCGCCTGAGGGGCTTTACAGACAACCGGAAGAGGAATATTTTGCAGAACTGAAATGGAAACTGTTGTTTCGGGTCACCTGACGTACGTAAAAGTCACATGATCATTCTTTAAAGATGGCGCGGTGTGTTTGGACAGAAGAAGAGACAGAGTTCTTTATTAAACTCATAAAAGACAAAAGAATTACGGGAATACTGGATTCTGAACCACAAAGAAAAGCCGCAATTCATCAGAAATGAGGAGAATCTCCCAGAATTCCTCATATGAGCCGCTCTCAGTATAAGAGTCTTTCCTCGACATTAATGTTGAATAACACGCATACGTCTCCATCCATTAATAATAATGTCTAGTGCGGCGGCTGAGATACACATAACCCTGCTAACATCCGTCACCATGATGTCTGGAATGGCTTTAGTGAGTCGCATAACACCGGCTAATGGAAACACCGTCGTTTCACAATAGATGTTCATCGACATTTAGAAAATATTGTGAAAGTTTCTCGCAAATCTGTATATTATAGATATCTCTATCATATATACTGTACTTTTTGTTGTTGAATTCTGCACGGATTTGTGTTGAAAGAGATGATGCCTGAAACAGAGTGTGTGTGTGTGTGTGTGTGTGTGTGTGTGTGTGTGTGCGCAGCTCTAACTGTGCCTGTCCTGTGTGTGTGTGTGTGTGTGTGTGTGTGTGTGTGTGTGTGTGTGCAGCTCTAACTGTGCCTGTCCTGTGTGTGTGTGTGTGTGTGTGTGTGTGTGTGTGTGTGTGTGTGTGTGTGTGTGTATGCAGCTCTAACTGTGCCTGTCCTGTGTGTGTGTGTGTGTGTGTGTGTGTGTGTGTGCAGCTCTAACTGTGCCTGTCCTGTGTGTGTGTGTGTGTGTGTGTGTGTGTGCAGCTCTAACTGTGCCTGTCCTGTGTGTGTGTGTGTGTGTGTGTGTGTGTGTGTGTGTGTGTGTGTGCAGCTCTAACTGTGCCTGTCCTGTGTGTGTTTCAGATGTTCCTGACCGTGTACCTCAGCAATAACGACCAGCACTTCAGCGAGGTGCCGATCACGCCGGAGACGGTGTGTGCGGACGTGCTGGAGCTGTGCCGAGACCCCGGGGACAGCAGCTGTCATCTGGCGGAGGTGTGGCGAGGCTCCGGTGAGAACCGCTTCACACACACACAGGGCTTCACATTAACACACGCCTGGCGCGGGGAAAGATCAGCAGCCAGTTCGGTGGGTTACTCATGATGATCACTCACTCTGCTGGGGAAGTTCGAGTGAGATAAGTCTGCGCAGATTTAGCACAAATACTCGTGAGTCCTCATGATATATTAAATACAGCGTATTGCGCAGAATCTGCTCATATCTGGAATACTTGAACACACACACGTCACTATACTATACACTATACACTATAACATATATATATATTATATATGCTCTTTTTTTGTGGCTAGTAGAAGTTCTGAATGGCCGGAAACGTATAAATTTAGTACCGGTGAGTGAAAAAGTAAATTTCAAACCCTGATCACACGCACAGAAAACATCTTCGCTCTGTAAACTGCTAGTACGTCACAATTACATCACAGAGAAATGGCTAGTAACACTGATGCACAAACTCTAATCATTTTTAAACCCAATCTAAAAACTCACTTTTTTAGGTTAGCTTTTTCCTAATGGTTTTTATTATTTTGTATTCCAGTGTGTTCTTTTGTTTTTTTATATGCTTTATATTTCTATCTGTGTATTTAAAAAAACAAAAAACATTACTATTTATTTTTCTCTTTGTATTTGTGTTGTGTAAAGTGCCTTGAGAAGCTGCTTTAAAGGCGCTATATAAAATAAAGTTTATTATCATTATTATTATTATTGAGTGCATTTACATGTGGCTAATAATTCCTAACTCTTTTCTCTGCGTTGTTTACGGCTCCATCATTTACGGCTTGATCATATTCACAAAACTTTGATGGCTCCTGGAATATTGTGTGACTGTGAACATGTAAACAGTCTCTCTCTCTCTCTCTCTCTCTCTCTCTATATATATATATCACAAGAAAGAGCAGAGCCTCTGCTTTTAAACAAACAAAAAAAACAGGCTAGTTTCATTCATTCATTCTTTTCTTTTCTTTTTTAACGCTTAAATGTGGGGAGGTCTCATAAAAAAGCATAATTTTGAACAAAGCTGAGAAAATCATGTTTTTGTCAAAGACTCCGTCCGGATGGGATTCAGAGCGGTGATTAAAACACAGAGGGATCGAGTCCATCAACACTCTCAGAGCTTCACAGTCCTAAAGCTCGTCCGGGGTCCACACTTCATACAGAAACATTCGGCATTATGATTTATATGCTGTTTAATGTGCGATCACAGATCTGGAGGGGATAACAGCTGATTGACACCGCTAGGTTTTTGCTAAAACAAAATTAGAAATGTATATAAATTAGGGCTGTTACTTTAACACGTTAATTTGATTTATTAATTATGGAAAAAAGTGTTACAATTATTTGAGTGAATGAATTACTTACTCATGTAGACATTTACTGCCACTTACTGGCTGTTTTATTTTCTTACTTATAGAGTGTCATTTCATTAAAACATTTTTTTTTTCCATATTAATAAAAAACATTAAAGGGTTAGTTCACGCAAGAATAAAAACTTCTGTCATTATATACTCAAATGATCAGAAATGATTACCACATTTTCATTTTTGGGTGAACTGTCCCTTTAATACCAGGTTAAAACTGATTAATCTCATGGCATTATTTCATTGTAATTGCTGTGTAAATGCGTGCATGTCCCCTCTGAGCTGCAGGAAACGCTCTGAACGTGTGTCAACCAATCAGATTCAAGCATTCAACAGCACCATAGTATAAGTAAGGGATAATCTACATCCAGCCAGTTTATCTCAGAATAAATAGTCTTCCATCAGCCTGAGGGTTTATTCTGAGATAACACACACACACACACACACACCTGAAGGAGTTTATTCTGAGATAACACACACACACACACACCTGAAGGGGTTTATTCTGAGATAACACACACACACACACACACACACACACACACACATTTACATTTACATTTATTCATTTAGCAGACGCTTTTATCCAAAGCGACTTACAAATGAGAACAATAGAAGCAGTTAAACTAGCAGTAGGACAACAAAATGCAAGTGCTATGACCCTTCTCAGTTTAAATCAACGCATTTCTTTTTTTTTTTTTTTTTTTTAATAGAACAGAATAGAGTAGTAGAGAGAAATTGTTAGTATTACTGGATCAAGTGCTGTCGAAAAAGAAGTGTCTTCAGCCGTTTCTTAAAAGTGGCTATGGACTCAGCCGCTCTGGTTGAGTTCGGCAGATCATTCCACCAGCAGGGAACAGTCATGGTAAAGGTTCGAGAAAGAGATTTTGTGCCTCTTTGAGATGGCACCACAAGACGCCGTTCACTTGCAGAGCGCAAGTTCCTGGAAGGCACATAAGTCTGAAGTAAAGAGTTAAAGTAAAAGGGAGCAGAACCAGTGGTTGTTCTGTAGGCAAACGTCAGTGACTTGAATTTGATGCGAGCGGCAACTGGCAACCAGTGCAATTTTGTGAGGAGAGGAGTGACATGTGCCCTTTTCGGCTCGTTAAAGACCACTCTAGCTGCGGCGTTCTGGATCAGTTGCAGAGGTTTGACTGTGCAAGCTGGAAGACCAGCCAGGAGAGCGTTGCAATAGTCAAGTCTGGATAAAACAAGCGCTTGGACAAGGAGTTGAGTAGCATGTTCTGATAGGAAGGGTCTGATCCTCCTAATGTTGTACAAGGCAAATCTACATGACCGGGCAGTTCTTGCAATGTGGTCTGTGAAGTTCAATTGATCATCAATTACCACACCAAGGTTCCTGGCTGATCTAGATGGAGTTATGGATGACGAGTCTAGCTGAATGGTGAAGTTGTGGTGAAGTGTTGGGTTGGCCGGGACCACGAGTAGCTCTGTCTTCGCAAGGTTTAGTTGAAGGTGGTGGTCCTTCATCCAGCCAGAAATGTCTGTCAGGCAGGCTGAGATACGATCAGCTACCGTCGGATCATCAGGCTGGAATGAGAGGTAGAGTTGTGTGTCATCAGCGTAGCAGTGATAGGAAAAACCATGTTTCTGAATCACAGATCCTAGTGATGTCATGTAGATGGAGAAGAGAAGTGGTCCCAGCACTGAGCACTGAGGCACTCCAGTAGCTAGATGTTGTGTCTTAGACACCTCACCCCTCCACGAAACCCTAAAGGACCTACCTGAGAGGTATGACTTGAACCATTGGAGTGCGGTTCCCGAGATGCCCTTCGTCTTTAGGATTGACAGGAGGATCTGGTGGTTAACTGTGTCAAAGGCAGCAGATCCAGCAGGATGAGAACTGAGGATTTGGAAGCTGCTCTTGCCAGTCTCAGAGCTTCAATTACTGAGAGCAGGGCCGTCTCAGTTGAGTGTCCGCTTTTGAAACCAGATTGATTGTTGTCCAAGAGGTTGTTCTGTGTAAGGAAGGAAGAGATCTGGTTGAAAACAACTCGCTCAAGTGTTTTCGCGACGAATGGAAGGAGAGATACTGGTCTGTAATTCTCCAGATGTGCTGGATTTAGAGTGGGTTTCTTAAGCAGTGGGGTTACACGAGCCTGCTTAAATGCTGTGGGAAAGGTACCAGTGTGAAGAGAGGTGTTTATGATGTGTGTGAGTGTGGGTACAACTGAGGATGAAATGGCTTGAAGTAGGCTAGTGGGAATAGGATCAAGCGGACAGGTGGTAGGGCGATTGGAAAGCAGGAGATTGGAGACTTCTGTCTCTGAGAGTAGAGAGAAGGAGGGTAGAGAGTGCGTGTTAGCTGGAAAAGTGTGTGTGTCAATTTGTGGATTGCTAAATTGGCCGCTGATGGAGGTTGTTTTATTTATAAAGAATGTAGCAAAATCGTCAGCATTTAGTGTTGATGAAGGAGGAGGAGGAGGAGGGTTGAGAAGAGAGGAGAAGGTTTTGAAAAGCATGCGAGAGTCTGAAGAATTGTTAATTTTGTTGTGATAGTAAGTCATTTTAGCAGTAGAGATATTATCAGAGAAGGAAGAGAGGAGGGACTGATAAAGACCAAGATCAGTAGGATCTTTTGATTTGCGCCACTTCCTCTCTGCACCCCTAAGTTTCGAACGATGTTCCCGGAGAACATCAGATAACCAGGGGGCAGAGGGTGTGGCGCGGGCTGGCCTGGAGGAAAGGGGGCAGAAGGTGTCCAAGCAGGATGTTAAAGTGGAGAAAAGATTATCAGTTGCACTGTTAGTATCTAGTGTTGAAAGCTGATCAGGTGGAGGAAGTGTGGATGAGACCAGAGAGGATAGACGAGAGGGTGAGAGTGAGCGTAGGTTTCGCCGAAAAGTGACCTGTGGAGGAGTGTGTGTTGTGTTCCGTGGCAGGTTGATGTTGAGAGTGAGGAGGAAGTGATCTGAGGTGTGCAGTGGAGTGACCAGTGTATGGTCAGTGGAGCAGTAGCGTGTGTAGATAAGGTCCAATATATTACCTGATCTGTGAGTAGTCGCAGTAGATACTCGCTTGAGGTCAAATGAGGCAAGCAGAGTGTGGAAATCAGCAGCCTGAGGTTCTTCTAGGTGGATGTTGAAGTCTCCAAGAACAACGAGAGGAGTACCATCCTCAGGGAAGGACGAGAGTAGCACATCAAGCTCTTCCAAGAAACTGCCGAGCTGCCCTGGGGGACGATATACAACTACAAAATGGATATTAATAGGGCTAGTGATAGTAATTGAATGTGATTCAAAAGAGCTGTTGTCACACAGAGTTAGTAAATGATCAAATTTCCAATCGTTTGAGATGAGCAGACCAGTACCACCACCCCTTCCAGTCAGGCGAGGGGTGTGTGAGAAAGTGAATTTAGTGGAGAGGGCAGCTGGTGTGGCAGTGTCCTCTGGTCTGATCCAGGTCTCAGTCAGGGCCAGTAGACTGAGACCCAAATGACTAGAAATAGATGTAATGAAATCAGCTTTGTTTACAGCGGACTGGCAATTCCAGAGACCAATAGGAAAAGAGAATATAGTACTAGAAGACACCGGAAAAGTACGCAGGTTGTTAGGATTGGACTGCCTCTGACGTGTGACATTTGATTTACGTGTGTTAGTAATAGTAGGGATTTGAAAACACATAGTGTAAGGTCACAAACAAATAGATCAGATGAAAAAGTTGTGTAGACGATAAAGTAAAGGAATAAATAGGAAAAAATTAATACTCAAGTGCCTTGTTGGTGTCCTTGCTCGGTGGAGTCGCACAGGTAGAGTCGTTGGTCTTTACACTCTTCGGTCTTCACACGAGGGCTGCCGCGAGCGCTGCCGCGGTGCACTAACCAATTTTATACACACCTAATACCTCTTTATTGAATACAGCAGGTCCCGCCCTCCTGTTTAGTCAAGCGAAACTAACCAGTCACGACGCACAAACAAAGTCACACGTGCGTTTTTACCATAGTAAAAACACGGTAAAACACACTTCCTAGCAACACAGCCGCGCTAAAATCTACTGGGAAAAGTAAACACTCACAGACTGCTGATCTCTCCTGTTGTTCGACTGCTTCTTCAGTCGCACACCTCTGAAGGGGTTTATTCTGAGATAACACACACACACACCTGAAGGGGTTTATTCTGAGATAACACACACACACACACACACACACACACACACACACACACCTCTGAAGGGGTTTATTCTGAGATAACACACACACACACACACACCTGAAGGGGTTTATTCTGAGATAACAACCCACTGGATGTACATCCCGCTTATTACACGGCTACTTGCCACGCAAGTAAGATAATATTATTAGCCCTGTAGTATAAGATAAAATATTACTTTCTAAAGCTGCATTTCGTAATGCTTATTTGATGCTTTTCCCCTCAAACACAATAATATCTTGATCTTTTGGGGTTATTTCTCAGCCAAATTTGATCTGCGATTCATTTGCGCTGAATTTGATTGTCACATTATATAATTAGTTAGATTAAATTGTTAATTACTAATATAAGTGTGTGTGTGTGTGTGTGTGCAGAGCGCGCCGTAGGTGAGAGTGAGAAGATGATGGATCTGCTGATCCAGTGGGGACAGGCCCGGCCGGAGGTTCGGTTCTTCCTACGTCATGGCAGAGCATCAGGTACGCATCAGGAGTGTTTTCCTTTAAAAACCTTCATTTCTTTTCCACTGAAGAGAAAAAGACATGAATATCCTGGATGACGAGGGGGAGAGTAAATCATCAGGAAATTTTAATTCTGAAGTGAACTACTCCTTGAAACCAGGCTCAGACTTTGGGAGTTTTACGCCGATTTATCCCAGATTTCCCCCTCCCGAAAGAGTCTTGTGAGGAGTTTACAGATCAAGCCTCCCGATCTGATATAGCCTCTGATGCTAAAAGAACAGATGTTTTGTGCAGTATTGCTGTTTTTGAGTGTGTGCTTGTGTTTCAGATTCCAGGAGTGTGAGTCAGAAGAGGAACGGCGTGAAGAAACCCTCAGACAGACGCACGGAGAACGGGGTGAGTTTCACTCGCTTTCAAACGAGAACCCGGCGCTCTGTGACAAGCTCTTGCAGATGAAACTATGAGAGGAATGCAGTCGAGCAGGAAGCGGAGGAGTGTTTACTGATGTGTGTGTGTGTGTGCAGGTGAGCGGCCCGCGGATGGACTTGACTCTAGCGGAGCTGCAGGAGATGGCGGCTAAACAGCAGCGTCAGATCGACACACAGCAGCAGCTCCTGGCCTCAAAGGTACACGAGAACCTCTCAGGGTGGAGGAGACATGCGCTCGGTTTAGGACATATAAACAAAATCATATTTCATGAGTCATTTTTTAAATATTTTTATATATATATATATATTAGGGGTGTAACGGTTCACAAAATTCACGGTTCGGTTCAATATGATACACTTGTGTCACGGTTCGGTACGTTTTCGATACAGCAAAAAAAAAAAAATGCCAGAGAAATTTCCTTGATTTTTTTTTTATTTTTATTAAAACTAACATAATAAAGTATGATATATTTTTTTTAACTTTGAGCAATGATGGAGCTATAATTGAGTCTTCTTATGAGCATATAAAACAAAACAGCTCCTTAGAAAAAATGAAATGTAGCCTAATATTATAGTAGTTATAAACAAAGGTTTATTTTAGTTCAGATTAACATTTGAGGGCAGCAGTTGTATTCATAATGTCAAAATAAAAACGACGTAATGTTTCTTGAAGGCATTATAGCCTACTATTCCTGCCAAACTTCCATGGTTGCAGTGTTACTACAGTAAATCCATGGTGAATGTTGCAGATCTGTGGACACCGGATAGTTCATTCATGGCACAATGTTTCTTCCTGGTTTCCACGCACTGTTTGATCCGTTAATAACGGAGAAATGTGAATGTTTCTCTCTAGATCTAGCAGCGATGTTATTACTTCTGTGGCGAATTCAAATGCTTTCTTTACTGGATCTCTTAGCGCTGTGTAGTAACAGTGTCGCATGATCACGATCGCTCGCGCTGCTTTGGTCCAAACTGATAAACAACGGTCCGTCAACCATACAATAACGAGTAGCTCAGTTTCGTTCCGCTTGCATTACGTTTGCCATTTGATGTTGGGCAATGTTGTGGTCGCGCTAGCGTCTCTTACTTAATGAGCCCGCCTACATTTGAAATAACGAAATTTTGGTCGGCAGGAAAAATGGTCCAACGAACGTTCGGTTTGAAAATGCGTTCCAAACACCGAACTGAAAGCCTCGTACCGAACGGTTCAATATGATATATATATATATATATGAAGAGTTCAGATGCAGTGCTATCTGAAATTTTCTTCTAGAATGATCATTTTTTATCAAGCTTGTGTATTTAAGTTCAGTAATTTCACTTAAATGACAATTAACAGGTCATTTTCATTGTCATTTAAGTGAAATTACTGAACTTAAATACACAAGCTTGATAAAAATAATCATTGGCACTTAGAGGCTGCATCTGAACTATATATATATATACACACACTGCCATTCAAAAGTTTGGGATCGGTATGATTTTCTATGTTTCTAAAACAAGTCTCTTCTGCTCACCAACGCTGCATTTATTTCATTAAAAATATCAGTAACAGTATCAGTAATAGACAATAAACAGTAACAGTAATATGTTGTTTTTTTTACATTCTATTCATTAAAGTATCATGACATTTTTATACACAACTGTTTTCAACACTGATAATAATCATAAATGTTTCCTGAGCATCAAATCATCATATTAGAGTGATTTCAGAAGGATCATGTGACACTGAAGACTGGAGTAATGATGCTGAACATTCAGCTTTGATCACAGGAATACATTACACTTTACTATATATTCACATAGAAAACAGATGATTTACACTGGAATAATGTTTCACAATATTATTGGTTTTTTTTTGCATTTTAATTTAATAAATTATAGACTTGTTTTAAAAACATCAAAAATCTTACCGATCCCAAACCTGCTAAAATGCACAAAAAAGTGATTGTTTTCATTGTTTTTGACCCATGTGACCCTGTAAACAGTCAGGTTACCCACACTTCTTTAAAGTGCTTGTGGATTCAAGGACTGGAAAGTCTGTAAAAACAAACACCTCGAAAGTGCTTGAATTAAACATGAACAAAATGTTGTTAGTATGGCGCTATTTACAAAAACTGGCCTTTATGCTCTGCCAAAGCCGGAACGAAACAGCGCTACAGACTGGAGGGAGAGTGGGGGAAAGACAAAAAAAGGTTAATCAAAGTGATTATTCCAATGATTTTCATGTTCATTCAGAACTTCTGCTGTTTTTCCGAACCTTACTTTTACTCATCTTACACTTAGTGTTGTAAATCACAACTGGTGGATTAATAAGAAAAAAATTCTTATTAATCAAAGAATTTAGCTTTCACAAAATTTAGAATTAAAAGTTATCTTCAATATTATGCTATATATAATCATATTTTAAATTAATATGTATAACGGTTTATAATAAAATTACTTTTTTGTTGTTGAGTGACTATATATAAAAATGAACTAAATTAATAACTTTTTCACAACAAAAATGAACCATCACTGAACTTACTTAAGCTGGACTATGACACTATTTTCTTCAGGAAACACAAACTCTGTTGCATTATGTTCGTGTTATCACTGTAAAGCTGCTGTGGAACGATCTGTGTTGTAAAAAGCGCTATATAAACAGAGGTGACTTGACTATAAATTTGACTTAGTTTTTATAGCCTGAAATGTGAGATTGATCATTTTATAAAACTTTTTTGTTTTTGTCAAAGCCTGTATTATTTGAGCTGTTGTTTAAATCATAATTTTTACACTCATTTTCTGATTTAGATATATATATTTCTGGCTTGTGTCGGTCTTGAAAGTCCTGAAGTTTCCGGCAGAAGCCCCCGGGATCAGCTGGTCATTGATGTCCTGTGTGTGTGTGTTTCAGGAGCAGCGTGTGGTCCTCCTGAGGCAGCAGGAGCTCCGGCACCAGCAGGCGAGGGCTGAGCAGCAGAAGCTCCAGCATCTGAGGAGCGCGGTGGAGAAGCAGGAGGAGCAGCTGAGGGCCGTGCGGGCGCTGAAGGGCCAGGTCGAGCAGAAGCGCATCAGCAACGGGAAACTGGGTGAGCTCCTCTGTCCCGCTTCTCCAGCGGAGACGTCTGGGGTTACTTGCGAACAGAAGCTCATCAGTGTGTGTGTGTGTGTGTGTGTGTGTGTGTGCTCCAGTGGAGCAGGTGGAGCAGATGAACGGGCTCCTCCTCCAGAAGCAGAAGGAGCTGGTGGTGGCCGTGTCCAGGGTGGAGGATCTGAGTAAACAGCTGGAGAGCCTGAAGCACGGCTCCATGGACTCGCTCCACAGGGACCCGAACGCAGGCGCCGAGCTGGACCGGCTCTACAGGGAACTGCAGGTGCTGAGCTCAGTGTGTGTGTGTGTGTGTGTGTGTGTGTGATGGGTAGGTTGAGGGGTCGGGTTAGTGTGTGTGTGTGTGTGTGTGTGTGTGTGTGTGTGTGTGTGTGTGTGTGTGTGTGTGTGTGTGATGGGTAGGGAGTGTGTGTGTGTGATGGGTAGGTTGAGGGGTCGGGTTAGTGTGTATGTGTGTGTGTGATGGGTAGGGAGTGTGTGTGTGTGATGGGTAGGTTGAGGGGTCGGGTTAGTGTGTGTGATGGGTAGGTTGAGGGGTCGAGTGAGTGTGTGTGTGTGTGTGTGTGTGGGGGGGGGGGGGTAGGGTCAGTGTAAGGGGACAGAATATACAGTTTGTACAGTATAAGAGCATTACGTTTATGGAGAGTCTCCACAAAGATATCATACAAACGTGTGTGTGTGTGTGTGTGTGTGTGTTCACCAGATGAGGAAGAACATGAACCTGGAGCAGAACACCAGACTAACGCAGCAGAGAGAGAACTTGAACAAGAGGAACCATGAGGTGGCCAACATGGACAAACGAGTGAATGAACTGCGAGACCGCTTGTGGAAGAAGAAGGCGGCGCTGCAGCAGAAAGAGAACCTTCCTGTGAGTGAACACACACTCCTCACACTCCTCACGCTCCACACACTCCTCACACTCCTCACGCTCCACACACTCCTCACACTCCACACACTCCACACACTCCTCACACTCCTCACACTCCACACACTCCTCACACTCCTCACACTCACACTCCTCACACTCACGCTCCTCACACTCGTGAAAGAGGATCTGTTCTGCTGTTTCACATCACAGTTTGTTTATTAGAGCTGTCAAAATGTCTGAAAAGCTCAATTTGAATTTCTTTCTTAAATATTAGTAAAATTCGAATTATATAAAATATAATGACTTAATGTTAGAGGATAAAAGTACTGTATCGTCTCCTATGCCCACAAGGGGGTGCAAACGAGCGCAATAATCTGATCTGAGCAAGTGCTGAGCGCTTTCTGTTGACAGTGTTTCAGCTGATACACACACACACACACACACACACACACACACTCACACACACTCAGCTCTGACCGATGTGCAGATTTGGTCATGCGTGTCTTTGCATGATTTTTGCCTCCAGCTGAGAGGGTTTTCGTCAGCAGGAAGAGTTTTCCTGCCATTTTTTTTTCACATCAACAACGCAGCCGCATTGTACTGGATAAGCTAACAAACACAAACCGCATCAGTGACATCATCATCATGTCTCACGCAACACACCAAAAATTTGAATGTGCAGTTTTTTATTTAATTTAATTTTTATTTGACAGCCATAGTGTGTAATGTGTGATGTTGCTGCTGTTGCAACGTTCCACTCTTAGTGCTTTCAGTTAAATAAGTGCATCATCCGGGGACTTACAGTGCACTTTTTCTCTAGAGTTATCAGAGTGAACACACTACTCGCACTACTTATACTACAGAATGGCACAGAATGAGGTTCGGGCCTCAGCTAAGGCGTCTCTGTGTGATGATGTGTGATGATGTGCTCAGTGTTGTTCTCCACAGTGTCCTCCCGATGGCCAGCCGGCTCCGCTGACAGGAGTGTCCCGTGTGGCGGCCGTCGGCCCGTATATCCAGTCCTCCACGATGCCCCGGGGCTCCAGCAAACAGGACCTGCTCATCAAAAACACTTACCCAGAAGGCAGTGCAACGGTCCCGCATCAGGAGAAGAGCGCTCATCCCGCAGCAGGTTTGCACACACACTCACATCTGAGACCCTGGACCACAAAACCAGTCAAGGGTCATTTTTTTTAAATTTAGATTTACATCGTGAATAAAATAAGCTGAATAAATAAGCTTTCCACTGATGTGTGGTCTGTTAGGATAGGACAATATTTGGCTGAGATTCAACTATTGAAAATCTGGAATCTGAGGGTGCAAAAAAAAATCGAAAATGTTGGTGATTGTTCTGCATTCACTCATAAAAATAAATGTTTTATATATTTACGGCAGGAAATTCACAAAATATCTTCATGGAACATGATCTTTACTTAATATCCTAATGATTTTTGGCATAAAAGAAAAATTGACCCATAAAATGTATTGTTGGCTATTGCCACAGATATACCTGTGCGACATGTGACTGGTTTTGTGGTCCAGGGTCACATTTGAGGAGTTATTTTACACCGAGAAGTACTATATGCAAATAATGTGTCAACTTTTCATAAACAATCCGATTAAAATGCTAATAAAATACAAATTACTATTTGTATTCTTATAAAATGCATTCATGAAAAACAATATATTAGATTTATATTTATATACACTACCGTTCAAAAGTTTTAGAGTCTTTTCTGCTCACAAGTACAGCAAAAACTGTAATATATAGAAATATTTTTACAATTTAAAATAGCGTATTTGTATTTGAGAATATTTAGAAGTGTAATTTATTCCTGTGAGCGAAGCTGAACTTCAGCATCATTACTCTTCAGTGTAAAAACATAAAAAAAAGCGTACAGATCTAAAACTATAGTTCTATGTAGTGTACATCTAAACAATTTATAAGATTTATATATAAACATTAATCTAATATAAATTGTTTAATTTATGCATAAATATAAAATATTATCTAGGCCATAAGAAAATAAATGATATAAAATTAAAAGACGTTTATTTTAAATGTATCTCGCAGCTTTTTAATGAGGCAACAAGATGTGATATGACAGAGCAACGCTTTTAATAATCTCTCAGTGTGCAAAATATCATAATATTAAAGGCTCAAACCGCGCCTGCGCTTCTGGAGTCAGAGCGCCTCGTGTTCAGAAGTCCAGGGCACAGAGAGAAGAGACTCCTCGTGTGTTATATCTGTCTGTTCGACGAAAGCCACACATATGAGCTGCGTTTCATTTATCATCAGCACACTCCAAGACCCAGGGCCGCAGTCGGAGAGAGAGCGGCGCCAGCACTGGTAAGAGCACCTCGCCTCTACTCTACATGTTTCTGCAGCTTACAGGTTCACATGCGCGTGTGCGTCGGCTAGCTGAAGAGATACCGCGCCGATCTGGCTCAATTATAAAGAGCACAGAAACATTTATGGTGCTTATAATGTGTTAATAATTGCCTTTTGTGGAGCTTAACAGTAACAACCAGTAGGTATTTCAATTTACATCAATTCCTATAATCCACCGTTGTTTAAATTAACGATCAAGCAATCAATTAATTGTTAACCTTAACCTCTTGCCGCTAGTCATCACGTTACTTAACCAGCACTTGCTTATAATATAAGGAATATGATCATCACTGAACAAGTGCTTTTAAATTTACTGACGTATTATAAGTGCTCTATTTTCATAGCATGAAAACCTTTCAGGGAGTCCAGAAACAGTGACACTCATTTACTGGAGTTAAATGCAGCACTACACACTAAACTACACACTAAACTACACACTAAACTACACACTAAACTACACTCTAAACTACACACTAAACTACACACTAAACTACACACTAAACTACACTCTAAACTACACACTAAACTACACACTAAACTACACACTAAACTACACACTAAACTACACACTAAACTACACTCTAAACTACACACTAAACTACACACTAAACTACACACTAAACTACACTCTAAACTACACACTAAACTACACACTAAACTACACACTAAACTACACACTAAACTACACACTAAACTACACTCTAAACTACACACTAAACTACACACTAAACTACACACTAAACTACACTCTAAACTACACACTAAACTACACACTAAACTACACACTAAACTACACACTAAACTACACACTAAAGAGAGATGAACATGGGGAACGGCTTCATAGTGCTCTCTACTTCTGCAGGTCTGCCCTCAGCACAGGTGTCCTCGAAGCCGTCTAGCTGGAGCTCGGCCAATGCGAAGCCCTCCATTAACAACGGGTCCGCCAGTCTCCCACGCCCGGTGACCCAGGCATCCAATAACCCAGGTGACCCCCACACCCCTCACCGCATCTGTACTGCAGAGTTACACCTGTGTTTACACCTGTGTGTGTTTACACCTGTGTTTACACCTGTGCTTCCTCAGATCGGACAGCCATCTGATTTATCAAAACCATTCCACTTACACCTGCTCACATTAATGTGCTTTCGCAACACGGATATAAATCCGATCTTCAGTTTCGCACTATATGCAGATTTACTGTCACGTCACCGAAAGCAACAGATATGATCTGTGTTTTATTGATCATCAGCTGATTTCAAACTCAGAGACCGCAATAAGAGAGAGCGGCAACAGCAGATCATTTAGTTTCTTTACTGTTAATGAAGATGATTGTGTGTTAAGCGTCTGCGACTTACTTTCACTTTGATTAGCGATAGTTAGCTTGATGAACAGATGCTCAGCGGCTCCTCTGTGGCGATGCGTGCTGCAATAGTGCCGTCATGTCTGGCTATAACATGACATATAGCCTATAAACACGCTCACACGTTTAGTTTTTAGCATTGTTGGGAGGAGTAACATTTACATACGTGGGTTCAACAACCAGATGCATTTACACTTGTCCGGTTCGTCTGGAACGCGTCACAGATCTCCTCCTGAAGTGGTTTGAGAGATCAGATTTAAATCTGTCTCGAATCTTGTTTTTATTCAATATACGTTTAATTAAATATGCGTTTCGGAGGGCATTTACACCTGGTCTTTTCCCGATCGGATATGGATCAGATCACGCATGTGTCCAGTGTAAAGCTTCGCCTCTGCTGCGTGTGCTGTGAGTTGAAACACGCGTGCTTGTGCTCCAGATAAAGCCGAGGTGCTGAAGCGGGACCCCAGGGTGCGCCCCGCCTCCATGTTTGAGTCCCTCGAAGCGCCTGCAGCTTCTCTACGCAAGAACCAGAGCAGCGAGGACCTCGCCAGAGACGCACAGGTACTGGACACACGTGCACACACACATATCAATACTGGACACACGTGCACACACATATCAGTACTGGACACACGTGCACACACATATCAGTACTGGACACACGTGCACACACGCATATCAATACTGGACACACGTGCACACACACATATCAATACTGGACACACGTGCACACACACATATCAATACTGGACACACGTGCACACACACATATCAATACTGGACACACGTGCACACACACATATCAGTACTGGACACACGTGCACACACATATCAATACTGGACACACGTGCACACACATATCAGTACTGGACACACGTGCACACACACATCAGTACTGGACACACGTGCACACACACATCAGTACTGGACACACGTGCACACACGCATATCAATACTGGACACACGTGCACACACATATCAATACTGGACACACGTGCACACACATATCAATACTGGACACACGTGCACACACACATATCAATACTGGACACACGTGCACACACATATCAGTACTGGACACACGTGCACACACACATATCAATACTGGACACACGTGCACACACACATATCAATACTGGACACACGTGCACACACACATATCAATACTGGACACACGTGCACACACACATATCAATACTGGACACACGTGCACACACACATATCAATACTGGACACACGTGCACACACACATATCAATACTGGACACACGTGCACACACACATATCAATACTGGACACACGTGCACACACACATATCAATACTGGACACACGTGCACACACACATATCAGTACTGGACACACGTGCACACACACATATCAATACTGGACACACGTGCACACACACATATCAATACTGGACACACGTGCACACACATATCAGTACTGGACACACGTGCACACACACATATCAGTACTGGACACACGTGCACACACATATCAATACTGGACACACGTGCACACACATATCAATACTGGACACACGTGCACACACACATATCAATACTGGACACACGTGCACACACACATATCAATACTGGACACACGTGCACACACACATATCAATACTGGACACACGTGCACACACGCATATCAGTACTGGACACACGTGCACACACATATCAGTACTGGACACACGTGCACACACATATCAATACTGGACACACGTGCACACACACACACATCAATACTGGACACACGTGCACACACACATATCAATACTGGACACACGTGCACACACACATATCAATACTGGACACACGTGCACACACGCATATCAGTACTGGACACACGTGCACACACATATCAATACTGGACACACGTGCACACACACATATCAGTACTGGACACACGTGCACACACACATATCAGTACTGGACACACGTGCACACACATATCAATACTGGACACACGTGCACACACATATCAATACTGGACACACGTGCACACACATATCAATACTGGACACACGTGCACACACATATCAATACTGGACACACGTGCACACACACATATCAATACTGGACACACATGCACACACACACATCAATACTGGACACACGTGCACACACATATCAATACTGGACACACGTGCACACACACATATCAATACTGGACACACGTGCACACACACATATCAATACTGGACACACGTGCACACACACATATCAATACTGGACACACGTGCACACACACATATCAATACTGGACACACGTGCACACACATATCAATACTGGACACACGTGCACACACATCAGTACTGGACACACGTGCACACACATATCAATACTGGACACACGTGCACACACATATCAATACTGGACACACGTGCACACACACATATCAATACTGGACACACGTGCACACACACATATCAATACTGGACACACGTGCACACACACATATCAATACTGGACACACGTGCACACACACATATCAATACTGGACACACGTGCACACACATATCAATACTGGACACACGTGCACACACACATATCAATACTGGACACACGTGCACACACATATCAATACTGGACACACGTGCACACACACATATCAATACTGGACACACGTGCACACACATATCAATACTGGACACACGTACACACACACATATCAGTGTGTTTTATTTCACACTACCGGTCAAAAGTTATGAATGTGATTGTTTTTTTTTTGTTTTTTATGTTTTTGAGAAAAGTCTCTTCTGCGCACTAAAGCTGCATTTATATGATAAAAAACAACGTAAAAACAGTGAAATATTACCCCAGTGTAAATCAGCTGTTCTCTATGTGAATATACAGTAAAGTGTAATTTATTCCTGTGATCAAAGCTGAATGTTCAGCATCATTACTCCAGTCTTCAGTGTCACATGATCCTTCAGAAATCACTCTAATATGAGGATTTGATGATCAAGAAACATTTATGATTATTATCAGTGTTGGAAACAGTTGTGCTGCTTCATATTTTTTTGGAAACCGTCAGATTTAGAAAAAAAAAGAAAAGAAATTGAGACTTTTATTCAGCACATACACATTAAATTGATCAAAAGTGGCATTTTTAATGCTGCAAAGATTCTATTTCAAATAAATGCTGTTCTTTTGACCTTTCTATTCATCATAGAATCCTGAACCATATTTTCCAAAAAATATTTTGCTGTGAAAACTGCTGTCAACATTGATAACAATAAGATTATAATCTATAATAAGAATTAAGCGCAAATGAAAATTGCAAATAAATCAAATCATCATATTAGAGTGATTTCTGAAGGATCATGTGACACTGAAGACTGGAGTAATGATGCTGAACATTCAGCTTTGATCACAGGAATAAATTACACTTTACTATACAGTACTGTGCAAAAGTCTTAGGCATGTTAATATCCCCACCCCAAAAATGGTTGTAAGTCAGTTATTTATGTCTTTTGCTGTAGTGTGTCAGTAGGAAATATCAGTTTAGGAAGGTTTCTTCAAGCGTCTCGGAGACGTTCCCGCAGTTCTTCTGGATTTAGTCTGTCTCAGTTTCTTCTGTTTCTTCATGTAATCACAGACGGACTCGATGATGGAGAGATCAGATCACACCGGCTGTTGTCAGACTCCTTGTGCATACACAAATCTCACTGGATTATTACAATTAATGTAAACTGATATTTCCTACTGACACACTACAGCAAAAGATATAAATAACTGACTTACAACCATTTTTTGGGACATTTTTGGGGTGGGGATATTAACATGCCTCAGACTTTTGCACAGTACTGTATATTCACATAGAAAACAGCTGTTTTACATTCTAATAATATTTCACGTTTTTTACAGTATTTCTAAGCAAATAAATGCAGCCTTGGTGAGCAGAAGAGACTTATTCCAAACGTTTGGCCTGTAGTGCACATGTTCTCTTCGTCTCAATATGCCGACACCATCAGGTTGATATTTGTGACACTGATGTTTCTCTCAGAGCGCCGTCAAGAACACAGTCAAGGTTCCTCCTCCAGTTCCCAGTAAACCTAAACAGACCGGCCTGCCCAAGACGGGCCTCAACGCCGGGACCTTCCCAGGCAAGAGTAAATCCACCCAGCAGCCGCCCACTGGTTCCCAGCATGCTTTACCCCAGGGCAGTACTCTACCCCTTCCCTCGAAGCCCGAGGCTCCTCCGGCCGCCACCGTGCACCCCTTCAGTCCCGATCCTCCCGGGGCCAAAGAGGTCCTGCTGAAGCCCCAGATGCTGGCCACCAGCTCCATCTACAGCATGTACACGCAGCAGAGCGCGACAGGAGCGCCGGCCCGAGCGCAGACCCGCGGCAGCAACTTCATCAGCGGTGAGTCCGGCGCGCTTTCAGCAGGACATGCTCTCATTCAGCAGACCGCTTTATCCAGCAGGGCTGGGACGATACACCTATCTCCCGATTCCATACTATCACAATACTTTGGTGCCGATACGACATGTATTGCGATTTTTTTTATTTATTTTTTTTTTTTTTATTTTTTTTACGAATTGCGATTCGATATTTCAATATATTGCAATGTTTTAAACACTAGACCATGGGCAAAAGTTAAATCATTCACTTATACATCACTTCCTGTCGGCCACCGTAACTTCTGTTGGGTGCTATTCACAACCTCACCACTAGATGCCGCTAAAAATCACACACTGCACCTTTAACAATGTAAAAAAAAATGTTTTTAATTGTGATCATTTTTCTTTCATTTTTCATCATATTCCTGTCCATGTAGTTTACGGGAAGCCAGTGACGTCCACAGGCCAGCCGTCTCAGAACCAGCTCCCTGAGAACCCGTACCTGGACCCTCCCAGTGTCCCCAACATTCCCAGTGTCCCTGAGACTGAGAAGGACCACAGTCCTGCTCCCGAACCCCAGGAGCCCGAGCGCATTCCCAGACCCCTCAGTCCCACCAAGCTCCTGCCCTTCATCTCGAACCCCTACCGCCACCAGAGCGACGTGGACCTGGAGGCTCTCCGCAAGAGACTCTACAACGCGCCGAGACCCCTGAAGAAGCGCAGCTCCATCACGGAGCCCGAGGGCCCCGGCGGCCCCAACATTCAGAAGCTGCTGTACCAGAAGACCACTCTGGCCGCGATGGAGACCACGGCGAGTCCTGCGGGAGACGAGGAGAAGGAGACGCCGGCAGGAGCTGAAGGAGCGTCACTCCAGGGACCCAAACCGGCAGAAGCCGAAGCAGAGGACGTCCCTCCTCCTCCTCCACCACCGCCTCCACACCCGGCTCCACAACACCACGCTGCCATCTCCCCTCCACCTCCGGCCCAACAACCCCACGCTGCCATCTCCCCTCCTCCTCCTCCTCAGCCAGCCAGCCCTCCTCCTCCTCCTCCTCCTCCTGCTCCTCCTGCTGAGAGCCTCATTGAAGACTTCCCTCCCTATCCTCCACCGCCCTATCCCAGCGGAGCCGAGCAGGAGCCTCCGGAGGACACCTTCAGCATGAAGCCACCGGAGGTCACCGGACAGGTTCGCTTTCCACCCGTAAGTCCCGTCTAGCGAACACTTGATATTGACACATATTTCAATTCAATTACAAAGATTTCGATTCTCAGTTTTGCAATGTGATTCAATTTCAATCCTGATTCAGTTCAATTCACAATTCATTTGTATATAAGTATCCGGTTCAGTGTTTTTCTCCAGTAATCTCTGTGAACTGAAGCTGTAACTCTACAGGAATCCTGTCAGTCGCTGCATTACTGTAATATTACAGGTTTCAATTAACAGCTGATCTGAATACAAACATTTAAATTACACTCAAGGCAGTTTTTTTAGTAATAAGTTTAATGTCGTAATTATGTTTCTACTCTAATACTCAAATATAAACATTTAAACATTGGTTGTCAAAATTTGTTTTCATGATGGATTTATTCAAACATATTAAATATTGAAGCACAGGTTAAGTAAAATATAATGAGAATACTGCATAAATGTATCAAAATGCTCTTCTCTAGAGCTATTATTCTTTATTTTTCTGTTTCTCGAGTTATTAACTATTGAGTTTATGGTCACTGAACGTGACTTTCTCAAGCTGTTAATAATCTATATCGGTTCATTAAAATGAGAGTTTAACGCTGAATGCTATGTGAGTGTGTGTGTGTGTGTGTGTGTGTGTGTGTGTGTGTATGCAGTCTTGCCCCAGGTGTTTAAACCTCTAAGTATTATAATATGAAAGGCTCCAATTTAGAGCGGCAAAGCGATTATGTGCATCCCGCGCGCAGCGTCTGTGAACTGCATGAGTGTGAGATATGTGTGTGTTGTGTGTCCAGGGTAAGAGGACGAACCTGCGTAAGGCTGGATCGGAGCGCATCGAGCACAGCATGAGAGTGCACTTCAACCCACTGGCTCTCTTACTGGACTCGTCTCTGGAGGGAGAGCTGGATCTGGTGCAGCGCATCATACACGAGGAAAGGCACATTTCACACTTACACCTGAACATATACTGGAGTGTGTGACTGATGGATTATTAGTGTTTTATTATATATTGCTGGGCAAAACTGTGGAATAATTAGTCAAGTCACCTTCATTTATACAGCGCTTGTTTCAGAGCAACTTTACAGTGATGATAGGAAATGAATAGACCAGAGATGTTTTGGCTTTACAGCAGCTCTAGAATATTGTTACTGTTATTTAAAATCCCCCTCTAGTCAATAATTGTATCCTGAATTCAAGTAGTATATTTATTTTCAAATAATAATTACAGATGGAATATTCGTGCACAGCCCTGGTTAAGACGATAGACAGAAGATTTGTGTGAGCACATGGCTTGTCATGTTTGTTTCTATGTGCCATGTGCTCAAACACACAGCTAATGAGAACACTCAGATGCCGCATGTTCACACAAGCGCGTGCTGCACAGAACACACACAGACAGAAGAGCGAACTCGAACCACGCGCTCAGCATGACAGGACCAGAGTGTCACCAAACCGAGGATGAACAGAGCGCAGTGGTGACTGAACCCTGACAGTAATATAACAGACACAATGAGTGTTTCTGTGTTTGTTGCCCCATCAGGTGGAGGACCCGAGTCAGCCGAACGACGAGGGCATCACTGCGCTGCACAACGCTGTGTGTGCCGGTCACACCGAGATCGTGAGGTTCCTGGTTCAGTACGGAGTCAGTGTGAACGCGGCGGACAGCGACGGATGGTGAGACGGGCTTCACACACTCACACACTCACCATAGGGGTGTGCGATATATATCGTCTGAGATAATATCCTGATTGTTGTTTTAATGATGTGCAATCTGACGAGCGAGTGAGTGAGCGAGTGTGTGTGTCAGTGATGCGCGGGTTGATCCGAAATGAGCGGTTACCCGCGGTTATGAGTCATCCAAAAATATTTTTAATGATATTCGGGTCGCGGTCGGTCGGGTCGTTTGAAATAAAGATGCCAATTAAACCTTTGTAATTTATATAGTACTAGAGAGCATATGAGCGGAGTGGAGCGGTGAGAATCTCCGCTCATCATCGCTCACGGAAATGTTCGCTCCCCCGCTCAAAGCTACATCAGGCCGCCGCTCATCATTGCTCAGCGCTCAACGCAGTTTGCTCCACGCTCCACTCAAATCGCCCCCCCGCTCGCTCCAAAAAAGGGAAAAAAAAAAGTCTACATGTATATAACTTTTAGCTTAGACCACAGCCTTACCTCCTAAAGAACTAATGAGCAACAACAACATTTTTCAAATAGAAATGTTTTATTTCAAATTACAAATTAGACCTATGTAAGAAGGAATATAGCCTACGTACACAAAGTCCTGTAAAATTAAACGAATAAATGGGCCTAATAATACAAATAACAATTATATAAACAAAAATATAGCCTACATAAAAATTTTAAAAGTAAATTTATTAGGCCAGAATTTTGATAAGTGAACTTTTGCGCAACGCGCACGATTAAAATTTAAATGGGCGTATATCCATTGTACACACAAACTGCTGTAAAATAAAATGAATAAATGGGCCTAATAATATAGGCTAAATAAAATGTATATAAACAAAAATATGAAAAAATATACATAAACGTTTTAAAAGTAGGCTAAATTAGCCTAACTATTAGGCCAACATTCTTATAACTGAACTTTTGCGCAGCGCGCAGGATTAAAATTTAAATGGGCTTGTATCAATTGTTTGAATATTACGCTATATTTAATTTACACTTTGTTACAGGTTACCGTATTCAATTTGCTAACCTTTTGCTTTCTTCCCAGCGTGTTCACATCACACTGCATGTTTTTGAGAGATGTGTCTTTTTAGATTCCAAGATGAATCTTTATACTGACTGGAACGATGTCTCCACATTCGTTTTCTTCTACCACATTATAGTTAGTTTTATATTATTGTAGCCTACACCTGTGACTTCTTATTTTCCTTTTTGAAGTAGCCTACTTTTTGAACTCCATTATTGAGCCGAGTTTTGACTGAAAATAGAATCCATCTTGCAGTCATCAACAGTAGACTGAGTCAGGCTAGACTGAGCATGCTTCAGAATCGTGGTGTGCGCGGAGCGAAATTGTAGCGGGAAATAGGGCGACGCTCCGTCCTTTTAACACTCCGTCCGGGTCAGGAAGCGGGTCGGGTACAATATTTTCTACTTTTTTTTTTGCGGTCTGAGTTGCGGGCGGGTTAGTTGAAAACGTGGTTTTATATACAATTTATACATTGACCCTCGCATCACTGGTGTGTGTGTGAGTGAGTGTGTGAGAGAGTGTGTTTGTGTTCCATCCGTAACCCTGTGTGTGTGTGTGTGTGTTCCAGGACTCCCCTGCACTGCGCGGCCTCCTGTAATAACGTGTCGGTGTGTAAGTTCCTGGTGGAGTCTGGGGCCGCTGTGTTCGCCATGACCTACAGCGACATGCAGACGGCAGCGGACAAGTGTGAGGAGATGGAGGAGGGATACACACAGTGCTCGCAGTTCCTCTACGGTGCGTCACACTCACACACACACACGAGCACTGCGGTTACATGTGCACCAATCATGGGATCATTTACAGTGGACTTAGAGGATTAGGATAATTCAGAATTAAAATTTCCTGATAATTTACTCTCCCCCTCGTCCTCCAAGATGTTCATGTCTTTCCTTCTTCAGTCGAAAATACATTTTTGAGGAAAACACTCAGGATGTTTCTCCATAGAGTGTCTTCAATGGGGTCCAACAGGTCGAAGGTCCAGATGTGAGTTTCAGTGCAGCTTCAAAGTCTCGACACGATCCAGCCGAGGAATAAGAGTCTCATCTAGACAAACCAGCAGACATTTTAGAACAAAATAAACATTTATATACTTTTAACCACAAATGCTCGTAATCAGGTTGAAAGGTCACGCGTGACGTAGGAGGAAGCACCCCCCAGTGTTTACAAAGCCAACGTGCAAAGACCAAGTCAAACGCCATTTACAAAAAAATAAAAAGGTAAAACAATGATGTCAGACGATTTGGAAGTTGGAGGAGAGAATTAGTTTTTCGCTCTACTTACATTTCTGAACCGGAACACGCGTGACCTTTCAACCTTATTTACATAATGTGTGTCTCATCACAGCTGGTGCAAGACCAGCATTTGTAGTTAAAAAGTTTTTTGTTTTGTTTTTTTTTTGAAAATGAGGGATGGTTTGGCTAGATGAGACTCTTAGTCTGTGGGACTATCATTTTGAAATCAGCAGCTTTAACTAGTGTGACGGGCCATGTCAGTGCGTCACCTCTCAATGACATCATATCCGCGTTAACCTCGAATCCCGGAGTGACTTCCGCAGAAACCATGGAAACACAAAAGATGCTTTTAATATTAATTATGTGTTTTATTAGACAGTTTTATCCAACTGTGTGGATACATTCATCGACATCATCTAATCATTGTTACACACACAGTCTTATTGTGTGAATCTCTTGATCTTCTTGATTTTCTGCGTGTAACACGTTCTCAGAGACAACACTGTTCTATCAAGTGCTTCATATTTAAAGTAACAAAGATTACTGTGATTATTGAATGGCAGGTGTGCAACAAATGTTTTGTTCATGCATCAGCAGAGAACAGCACAGACTATAAGATTAGATTTAGGAGAGCGCTCTGACTCTATAATGACTGACTTCCACAACACCAGCTCAGCTCAGGGTTTGATGAGCCCATCCGATCCAGCCTGAGTACTAACATTACATGTGGGAGAATCTTCTGTTTGTTGCTAGTAATAACTCCAGCATTATACATGACACTTATAAACTCAACTCAAGCGTCCTCAGCAGTGTGTGTGTGTTTGAGCGCTGTGTTCTCGTGTGTCCACAGGTGTGCAGGAGAAGATGGGCATCATGAACCGAGGCGTGGTGTACGGCCTGTGGGACTACGAGAGCGAGGAGGAGGAGGACGAGCTGAGCTTCAGAGAGGGCGACAGCATGAGTGTGAGCCGCAGGGAGGACGAGGACGAGACCGAGTGGTGGTGGGTGCGCATGGGCAACAGAGAGGGGTACGCCCCCCGAAACCTGCTGGGGGTGAGTGACGACACACACACACACACACACACACACACACACACACACACACACACACACACACACATGCTCTCCCACGCTAGAGTAGAGACCATCAGGGCTGGACCCGAATATTCAAATAATTGTTTGGTGGGGTGGTATTCGATTTGAAAATTTGACATTCGAATATTCGTTTTTATTTTATTTTTATTTATTTTTTGCACACCTGGGATCCCCCGCGAAACGGCTCTCATTCGCGCTTGAATAAGGCCGGCGACACACTGGCTGCGTGGCGTGTCTCTTTTTATTTCGGCTCCCATGTTAACAGGTTGGAGTTTGCACACTGCCTGTGCGGCTTGAGCGGAAAACGCGTGCATGCTAGAAATAGAACAACGGGAGTGTTCTCTGGCTAGAGCGCAGAACAGCGGAGTGTGTGTGTGTGGACCGAAGTGCATGTCTGAGCTTGTGTTTTGGTTTAAGCTGCGTTGCTTTGACATTGTGGAAAATAGAATAATAGAAACAAAATGTATTAGTCTTTTTACCCATTATTATCAATCTAAATTAATTTCGTTTTTATTTAACTTAATTTCGTTTTTTCTTTATTTAAATCTACCCTTTACTGTGTCAGTAATTTGATAGTCAGAAAAATATTAGACTACCTTATTAAAAGTATTGCTTAAGTTAACAGACTAGTGCAGTGTCAGTTCTCGGAGCATATAAGCCCTGTCTGCGTGAGGCGCGCCGCTTCCCGCTCGCGCTGTTCTGTAGTTTACTAAAAGTTTCAATTCTGAATGTGTGGCATCTCACGTGTCCATCTATTGCACCAAATGCGACACTGCACTCCCTTGTGAAGTCGATTGGATGAACGGTTCTCTAAATAATCAAAATGACACACAGAGATTCCTGCCTTTATTACAGAGAAGAATATGTTCAGCCCCCTCTCTCCGAAGCTTCGAATATTCGATGTTCATTACGACCGAAGCTTCGAAGCTCAAAAAATGGTATTCGGACCAGCTCTAGAGACCATAGACTGTAAAACAATATGGTCCGTGACGTCACCTGAATGTTTCTGAAGAGCATTTCTGAAGCCCAAAGTGGGCGGAGCCGGCTGTCGCCATCTTGGCCGCGCGTCACTCCCGGATAAACGTAAATGTGCAGCGAGTCGGATTAGCTGAGGTGACGTGACGCTAACAGACAGCAGACAAACGGCTAGTAGTGACATCAGCGGCAATCCACCTGTCACTCAAGTGGCCACGCCCTTAATTATGATGAACTATAAGGCTTAATATAATCTAAACAGATGAGTTAATATTCACCCCCTCACAGTTGTCATGAAGGGCAAAATTAGCTTTATAGACCAAATCCCCTTTTTACACCAGACTGTAAACGTGTTTTCTGCTGTAAAGTTGGTCATTTTAACATGGGGGTTTATGGGATTGAGTCTCTTCTGCAGCCGGCCTCTAGTGGCCAGTGGATGAACTGCAGTTTAAGTCTCTTCAGTGTTGGATTGAAGAGAGAGACCGGAAGGTTGCCGCTTGATAGAGACAGAGCGCATTTAGGCCACGCCCACACGGGAGGGGGAACAATAGTTCACTTTCAAGCATACGTTTCAGTGTCTCACAATGGGATACGCCCCCTCCGCGTCTTCCTCAGAAGCCGAATTACATTATGCCAGCCCCAGTTGACGTAATCTCGGGGAGTGGCTTCCCCATCCCTCAGTGTAAGAGCAGCAACACAACGTCATTACGGCATTCACAAACCTCTTCTCCTTCTCACAGCGAGACTGATCTGGTGAGACGCCGCACTGAATGCTGTCAGAGAGCCGGGGTTACACAAGTAACCTGTTGTTCTCTTCCAAGCATACGTTTCAGTGTCTCACTATGGGATGTCCTGACTCCCGTGTTGCCAGACTGCCTGCGTGCTTGTGGAGTGTGCCGTAAACCAGCCGGGGGCGCATGACCCTCACTGGAGTATGCCTGTGACAAGCGCTGCTCAGTCATCGTGTTTCTGCCAAGACACGAGCAGCTGATCACTGTCCCTGAACCCTCTGCTTCTCTCCGTGTAAAAGCGTAAAGCACACACTGGCCACAACACATTTAACTCCTGCTGTTCTGATGAAGCAGAAGGTGGTGGATAGAACGCTCTAGATCAAAAGGAGTGATAGAATTAACTAATTATGCAGAATACCAGTAAATATTAAACTGATGTGTTGTCAATACAATATATAACACAATATATAGGGTGTGATTTTACCCCATAATTCAACATATTGACAAAATCAATATGAGCTGAAGAATGACCGTCTCTTCAGAGCTGATGTACAGCCGTTGGAATGAGTTTCATAATTGATGAAGTTTATAACATGAACAGTTATTGATCTGTTTATCTCCGTGTAGAAGTCTCTCCTGAGCGCTGTGGTTTACTCTGTACCGCTGGTGTCGCTTCATGAAAGCCTGGATTGCAAAATATGCATGCAGTGTTTGTGAATCTATAACTGATGTTTCTAACTGTCTGTGTGTTATAATCGTTTTCTTCTCCTCCTCAACAGTTGTATCCCAGGATCAAACCTCGCCAGAGGAGTCTGGCGTAAACGAGCGAAGACTTCATCATCTTCATCACGCTCTTTCTTCAGTCCTGTTGGATGTTACTGTGATCCTCATTCTTTCTGTCTCTCTTCACGATATGATTGAATAGAATTAGCCGATTAGAATGAACTTTATATTTGTATATCAAGACTTTTTCCACTAAAATGTATTTTCACAGGTTATTATGGCCTGCATTTTGTATTCCGCGCTTTATTGAAGGATTTTTGGAGACAGGGCAGTCCTGGACAATATTTTGATGTTTTTCTCATATGCACAATGTTTAAGAACTGAAATGTAAATGTATGTGTTGAGCCATGCTGGAAAAGTGGAGTTATCACAGTGAATCTCTGCCTCGATTATGAGAGTTCATTGAGACTGGAGATGAACGTGATATTGTGACAGATTTTATTATCATTCCTTTCTTCTGTTCAGCACACACACCTGTGTTTCACATCTTCAGACAAGCCAGCTGGAGGTGACGCGTCATGTGATCAACCAATAAAAAGCCACTGAACAGTCGTCATATAGTGAAGTGTGTAACTGTGTCAACATCTTGTGTTTGTGTCTACATACTTTGGTCTTACTGGCTAAAAGTGATGTTTGTTTTTAATGACCCTATAAGTTCAATTAAACCATCAAAATACAAGGAAAATATTTTATCTTTTTAAATATGAGAGAAGAACAAAACACTAAACTAGGTTCAGGTTTTTATCTGGCAAAAAAAGACAAAATACAGCTATGGGTTTTATTTTACCATGCAGAAAATATTCATATAAAAAGAAAGGCATGCATTGACTACAGCATAATCCGTTATTAATATTCTGTTGGATCTCTCTTGGTTTTGCATGTTCATCATTTCTTTGTTTGACAGTCTGGACAAAAATTGAGTGTAGGCCGGTCATTTTTTAACAGGGAACATCACAAGTGTGACTCTGCCATTTTGTACAAAATAAAAGCATTTCAAAACAAATTTCCTCGTTAAACATTAAAGCACACTAGTGTGATAAACAGTGAAATTTGTTTTTATAATTTATGCTAAATTGACAAAATTATCCACAAATAACACTTTTCACTCAAACACTGAGGGATGTAAGCTCATAGATATATACACTAGATGTCGCCTTGGGGTTCTAAACTTGCGTCAAAACCGCCGCCATCTTTGAACAGGGGTCTTGTCATAGGAAGTAGCTAGGTAACGCTGCTATCTCCGCCTGTACTTCGAATTCATGAATGATACCGGACTTTTGTGCTGCGTATGGATGTTCACACATATTATTTGAAATAACCCTTGTGTTTAAAATGTACAATATGCAGGAGTTGATCCTCAATACCCACTTTTTGGCTGCATGTGCTGTGTTGTTCCTAAATTTTGATTTTTTACCGATTGTACTCAAACCTTTTAATGGAAAAAAAAAAAAAAAAAAACGCGTGACGCTTGTAACCTGTAAGTACAGTCCTAATAGTATGCTGGTCCTCTCCCTGTCAATCTTCAAACAGTACATCCATGATTATTATACAATTCCGCAAATCGTATGTATGTGTGCGTTTTGCACAAGGACAGTGGGCTCAAGGGCTTGTTTCTTTTCCTTGCAAACTGGGGAGGTGTGGAAGGACACTGGAATTTGTGAAAATGTCAACTGTTTAAAGCCTTTCTCTAAAGTGAATTTCGTTTTGTATAAATTGTATCTTAATTTTAATAAATTTTATTCATCAACAAATTGCCTGTTAATAATCATGGATGCGTCCGCGCGGTCACTTAGTTATTGCACGTTAACTGGAGCGCATCTCAGCCTAACTTAACGAAACTCAGTGTATGCCTCACACAGACATGAGAAATACATCAAATACACAAAGCTTGAATAGTCACGAAATAATTTAAAACGAAAGAAAAAAGCTAGGCTACTCTCTGATTATGTAAACCATTATCTACATTTCTATCTCTAGGCGCGTTCACTACGGAGATGGCGATCGTCAACCTCATCTCTGCAGCCGAGTCGACACTGTCAGAAGTTTATTAATAAAAATCAATGCACGCGTCACCGGATTTACAAATGCACTTCTTGCTTGTTGCACGCACACGTATTATGTCGAAATAACGAGATATTATGTTGAAATAACATTATTAATAAAACATCTTTTAGAATTTTTGATTGAATGCTGAATGTTGCGCTTGTTCAATTTAATAAAATTAAAAATTTATTGTGATCATTAAAATAATTGAATATTAAATATTTAGTGGCCAAGTTTTGCTCATTTATATATGTATTATATAGCAATAGTTTATTCTAAGTTTACTCAAGTGGAAGAATGTGACTAATAGGCCTACTAGCACTATGCATTATATTTTGAAAAAGAAGTAGGGCCTAATTATCTTAATATCAAAACCTTAAATTTCCTCAGGACTCAATGATAAATACATGTCTGACCGTTGGAACGAACCATAAAAACTAGAAAATCGCATTCATGACGATTTATGGTGATTTTATTTCCGTTAGACCTTTGCCTACATTGACGCTGATGCATTAAAGAGGAGGGGCTCCCCTGTTCCAAGATGGCGGCTCTATTGACGCATTCGTTCCAATGAACTGCCGTAGCCCAGGCGACATCTAGTGTATCTATGATGTGAGCTCAGATAAATAAGGCCTGTGATTGATCAATTCCTAAAATAAATATAAAACCGGTTCTAATTGAAAGAAATCAAGTTAGCTAAAAGATTGAATCCGATATTTGGTGATGATGTGGCATAACGAGAGATGTATGAGCTGGTATGTGTAGGCCGGGAAAACAAAAAGTATCAAAAAACAATTGGGAAGTTGCTAGACTCTGCGTGACTAAAGTCAGTCCATTTTAGTCCAATACAATAACATTTACTAGCATTTTCAGGTCCGGGAAAATCCTCTCCGTGTCATAATGACCCGAACACAAGATGGGTTAACCAGAGTTTCTGGCTTTAGTCTCGAGGAGGATCAGAGACTGAGAGATGTGATGGATCAGGTCAGGCCGTGCAGGACAGAATCACACACTTCTTAAACCTGTGCAAAAGAGGCATTCAACAAACCGTGTGAAATGTCTGAGTTTATGACATTGTTTGAGTGTGAGCGTTTATAGAGCAACAGATAATAGTTTATAGACACGTTTACAGAGCGTTTATAGACACGTTTATATGGCCTTTCCCACATCTGTGAGTCCTGAAGATGTACAGGTGCGAGTTCACTCAGTTAATAACCGAACATGTGTGAATGTAATGGTATTGAGGACTCAAACACACACCCATGGCGACAGTATTCTGAATCACACTGAACACTGTTTTATTGATTTTTGGTATTTTCCTTAGAAAATAAACACCATACAAAGAGTTGTTTTGCTGCATGCTGGGATGGCGGCTGGTTTTGAGTGTGTCCCAGTGGAACTAGGCAATGTTTACACATAATCAGGAGGAAAAGAGGCGATAATAGCGGCCGATGTGGCGACTGTATTCTCCCGTCCTCTGTGACTGTGAAAACAGGCCATTTCTAAACAACTGATGAATTACTTATGCAGGCTTTTGTTGCTCTATAAACGCTCATGAAGTGTAAAGAAAGAGCAGTGGAAAGCGGTAGGAGTGTGTGTGTGTGGGTGTGTTTTTGGAAGGGAGGTCGCTCAAACCTCACACACACACACACACACACACACACACACACACACACACACACACACACACAGCTTTAGTACAGCATGGCACAGGAACACAGAGTCTTCGATCTTCTGCTGCCTGAGGAAAAAGTAGGAACTCTGTATGTGTTGATGCTGCTCTCCTTCTTCCCTCTGTACTGCTGGTTCCGCGGAGGAGGTGAGAGTCTCTTTGCTTTTACTGTATTTACTGTATCTTGAGAGGACAGTGATTTGGTCACAGGAGAGTAGGGATGATGGGAACAGGACACGCCTCGAGAGCCGGATCCACACTGAGCTCCAGCTCTGATATTAATCATATTTTAAGCATGTTTTTCTCTTAATGTCAGTGTGGATATTTTGTTAATAAATGCTAAGATGTCACATTATTGGCTTTAAAAAAGCACAAAAGTTTAAAGCCTGTGTTTGTTCTCTGTACACCACAGGTCCAAAAAAAGTTTGGAATAATTAAGATTTATTAATGTTTTTGAAAGACTCTCTTCTGCTCACCAAAGCTCAAAAATACTGTGAAAACAGTGAAATATTATTCCAATGTAAAACAGCTGTTTTCTATGTGAATATAAAGTGTAATTCCTGAATTTTCAGCATCATTACCAGTCTTCAGTGTCACATGATCCTTCAGAAATCATTTTAATTTGATGATTTGATGCTCAAGAAACATTTATGATTATTATCAATGTTATAATTATTGTGGAAACACTATGGTGATGCACTATCATTCAAATGGTCAGGTCAGTGAGATTTTTCATCAAGGATGCATTAAATTGATCAAACATGCAGTAAAAACATTTATAATGTTACAAAATATTTAAATTCTAAAGTCCCCCTGTGGTGAAAATCCAGCTTTTAATGTTGTTTATGTGTCTATGTGGTGTTTTTAATCTGCTTTAAGACAAACCATGTGTAAGTTCATAAGTCGACAGCATTGCTGAGTATTTCCTCCTTAAAACTGCAGTGAACCAAAGACAGTCTCAAAAACACGCTTTGAAATCGCTGGTGTTTCTGACGTCACAAACTACCTTGTAACCAATCAGATCAACGTGTGATCGTCAACCAGTGGATCTCTGAGCTGAGTGAGTGAGTGGAGGCGGGGCTCATTTGCATATTCATAGAACCACGCATACTAAATGAGGCAAGGGTGTCCAGTTACATTCAAGATATTTTAAGGCATGAAGACATTATTTTTTCAAGGAAAACTGTTTAAATATGTCATTTTGGTGATCAAAGATTAAGAGTATTTGAGTTTTAAGGGATAAAATTATTGACTACAGGGGGACCTTAAATTCTGTTCTTAAGAAATTTATATTCATCAAATAATCCTGAAAACAATGTATCATGTTTTTTCTACAAAAATATAACAATGATCATTTATTTTTTCAAAATTGATAATAATAAGAAAATAATAAGAAAACAATCAAGTTTATTTATTTACTTGTCTGGCCTTAAAAATTTATAATACAGAAATTATTTTGCGTCTTCGTAGCCATGCAAACCGGAATTATCGCAACAACGTTTTATCTGTACAGAGGTAAAGGGAGGGAGGCCTTCACAGGGGAGAGACTAGTTGGCACTTCAGCACTGCGCTGTCATCGGTCCAGGCGCAGGTCCTTCATCCGATCTGGATACGGCCTGGATCCGACGGACTGTGGTAAACCTCGTTTATGTGAAAAATACACAGGAACCCCCCCCGAAAATACACAGAAAAAAATGCTGTCATTACCGTAATTTCGAGATGATAAGACATGACGTTTTACTTGGAACTTTTCACGTCCTCAAACTGGAAACTATGCGTTTCAATCACTGTCAACGGCCAAATTAATTTGGTGATACAGCGGCCACATGGTCAAGTAGGAGCTCTCAGAAAATTCCCAGTTTATAAGCTGTAATTATGGATTCTTTGAAGACGTGAATGCTTTTCACAAGTTGAAATCTGAAATGGCGTGAATGCCGCCAAGAAACAGGTGCGCAAAGCAATCAGTAACCATAGCAACAAACAATGGCATAATCAGTATATGTATATGTATATATATATATATATATATACATATACATATATATATATAGTAGTCAACATTTGAAGTGGATCAAAAAAGTTAATCAAAGTTGCCTAAGACAAGAACAGGTATTGTTCAAAATTCATGTATAACTTTCATGAATGGTTTTGATGATTAAAACCATTATATATATATATAAATATATAAATTGAATGAGAGGTTGTTTCTCTTACAGAGAGCAAAGAGGATGAGATCGAAATTTCCTTTGTTTGCCATCGACCTGAAGGTCTGGAAACGCTACAGGAAGAGACCAGATTCAGCAAGAAAGAGCTGCAGTTCCTCTACAGGGCCTTCAAAAATGTGAGTGTTCCTCTTCTATAATAATATAAGGTGGAAAGCCAGTACATCAGCAGGGAATATCACCATCATGTAGAACAAATAATTATCTACGTTTCTATTTTATTCCATAACAATGTTTAATTCACTGTATATTGTATTATGTTGAAGGTTTTCAGTGTTTATGTTAGGAACTGTTGTGCGTTTCAGGAATGCCCCAGTGGAGTGGTGAATGAGGACATCTTCAAACTCATTTATTCTCAGTTCTTCCCACAGGGAGGTGAGACAGCATTGCTCCAAATTACCTTCTGATTATACCTCTATTTATTCATATTTTTGTTAATTATATACTGAACAAAATTATAAACGCAACACTTTTGTTTTTGCCCCAATTTTTCATGAGCTGAACTCAAAGATCTAAGACTTTTTCTATATACACAAAAGACCTATTTCTCTCAAATATTGTTCACAAATCTGTTTAAATCTGTGTTAGTGAGCACTTCTCCTTTGCCGAGATAATTCATCCACCTCACAGGTTTGGCATATCAAGATGCTGATTAGACAGCATGATTATTGCACAGGTGTGCCTTAGGCTGGCCACAATAAAAGGCCACTCTAAAATGAGCAGTTTTATCACACAGCACAATGCCACAGATGTCGCAAGTTTTGAGGGAGTGTGAAATTGGCATGCTGATTGCAGGAATGTCCACCAGAACTGTTGCCTGTGAACTGGATGTTCATTTCTCTACCATAAGCCGACTCCAAAGGCATTTCAGAGAATTTGCCAGTACATCCAACCGGCCTCACAACAGCAGACCATGTGTAACCACACCAGCCCAGGACTTCCACATCCAGCATCTTCACCTCCATGATCGTCTGAGACCAGCCACCCGGACAACTGCTGCAACAATTGGTCTTCATAACCAAAGAATCTCTGCACAAACTGTCAGAAACCGTCTCAGGGAAGCTCATCTGCATGCTCGTCGTCCTCATCAGGGTCTCGACCTGACTGCAGTTCGTCATCGTAACCGACTTGAGTGGGCAAATGCTCACATTCGATGGCATCTGGCACTTTGGAGAGGTGTTCACTTCACGGATGAATCCCGGTTTTCACTGTACAGGGCAGATGGCAGACCGTGTTTATGGTGTCGTGTGGGTGAGCGGTTTGCTGATGTCAACGTTGTGGATCGAGTGGCCCATGGTGGCGGTGGGGTTATGGTATGGGCAGGCGTATGTTATGGACAACGAACACAGGTGCATTTTATTGATGGCATTGATGGCAATAATCATGCTGTCTCATCATCATCTTGATATGCCACACCTGTGAGGTGGATGGATTATCTCGGCAAAGGAGATAGGCTCATAAAAAGGCTCATAAAAATTGCTGTCATTACCGTAATTTCGAGATGACAAGACATGACGTTTTACTTGGAACTTTTCACAACCTCGAACTGGAAACTATGCGTTTCAATGAACACTATCACTATCAATGGCCAAATTAATTTGGTGATACAGCGGTCACATGGTCAAGTAGGAGCTCTCCAAAAATTCCCAGTTTATAAGCTGTAATTATGGATTCTTTGAAGACGTAAATGCTTTTCACAAGTTGAAATATCATGGTGTGAATGCCCCCAAGAAACAGGTGCGCAAAGCAATCAGTAACCATAGCAACAAACAATGGCATAATCAGTAACCCTGGAAACAGAACATAAACCTGACAATGTGTACCTCATGCTGAAGGTCTAGACCCCTTAGCTCTGATTTTTAGGGCTCAAAGCTCCAACAAGACTTAAACACAATTGTTTTTTCTTGAATTTGTATTATTGTTTTTCTTCCCTAAAAAATGTGCTTGGATTAAAAACTGCAAATCACAAAGATCTCAAACTTGGCAGGAGGATTCACTAATCATGCTCAAACAATAAATAAGCATATCTTCACAACCATATGGGATAGAATAAAAAAAAATCTCTTACTCACTGACTGAGGTCCAACACAATGCAAATCTCTGATTCCATTTTAATCTACAGGGTGGGCCATTTATATGGATACACCGTAATAACATGGGAATGGTTGGTGATATTAAAGTCCTGTTTGTGGCACATTAGTATATGTGAGGGGGCAAACTCCTCAAGATGGGTGGTGACCATGGTGGCCATACTAATGTGCCACAAACAGGACTTTAATATCACCAACCATTCCCATGTTATTACGGTGTATCCATATAAATGGCCCACCCTGTATAATAAAAACTCCTCAATTTAAATAATCATTCTCCTCCTAAGCCATTTGTCCTGTTCATCTTACATGTATCGCATGCATGTGATGTTTTTTGCATGTATTTTCTTTTTCAAAGACAAAAGGTTATCAAAAGAATTTTGATTCCCCAAATTCCCCCCATTACTGTCTCTCTCTCAAACACACACCCATCTTACTCTAGGTGGCGCTATAGTAAATAAGTTTATGTTTTTACTGTTATTTCTGCGACTGTACAAGCTAGATTTTTCCTAACGTGGAACAAAACATATCTCTGATTTCCTGGTCCCCTATAAAATTGTTCTGTCGCAATGTTCAGAAGATATGGTTCATAAGTGAGCTGGGTCCAAAAAAATTATATCAAAATAATACTTTTGATAACTTATTGTCATACATGCACCCATTTTTGTGTGAATGAAGGGATACTTGATTCTTGTCGATGCTGCTATGGTGGCAAAGCTTGCAATGCACTGAATTTGAAATTAGGCTGATGGAATGAACTTGTAACTAGAAATTATTTAAAAAAAAATTTTTACATTTTTTTACCTTAATTTTGGTTGTTTCCTTTCTTTTCCCAAACTGCTTGGACCCAAATGATAGTCTTGTGATAGCAGGCTGAGTATTTTTAAATTCAAATCCCCTTTCTCTCTCTCTCTCTCTCTCAGATTCAAGCAATTATGCACATTTCCTATTCGAGGCATTTGATACTAACAAGAATGGCTGTTTGAGTTTTCAGGTAAGCTGTAGCCTTTCGTTTGAGGCACTGGCATGATAATGTGAACATTTGAGAGCCAGGTTTTCTGTCTAGACCAGTGGTTTTCAGTCCTGGTCCTGTTTGTCTTCACACTTGATTCAGATCATCAGCTGGTAGAAAACTCTCCATGAACTCAACTAAGAAAGACAGAAAATGTGCAGAACCTAAAACACTCTTTAGTAAAGATGTATTTATTTAGCAGATTTATTTTTCTTCTATTGTTGTTATTGTTAATTTTACAGGAGTTTGTTGCTGGACTGTCACTCATCCTTAGAGGCTCAATGTATGACCGGCTAAACTGGGCATTTAATTTCTATGACAATGATAAAGATGGATTCATCACAAAAGAGGTTCGTTGATGGGGTCATCAGCATTCACATGAATATATCACATTGGTGCATTTAGAAAGACCAGTTTAAAAATATATGTCTGTGTATGTGGTTTCGGTCTTTCAGGAGATGTTGAAAATCATGAAGTCGATTTATGATATGATGGGGAAGTACGTGTATCCATCCATGCATGACGATATTCCCAGAGAACATGTGGAACACTTCTTTCAGGTGAACTCAAACACACAAGAAGTTCATTTCAATTCTTTCAATTAGAATCAAGGAGGCTTGTTCTCACGCCTCAATAATAACAAAGTCCAAAGGACAGTACATAGGAACATAGAAAAGATAGCACAGGCAGGGCCAAGGTGAAGAATGTGGGAAGAGCCAGGGCGGAATATCCAGCAGGAGGGCCAGGATGCAGACAGATCTCTCAGGAACACTCTTGGCCGACACAGAACCGGCAGATATTTCTCAATTGGCTGACTTGACACAGACAGAGGAGGTGGGAGTGGGAGGCAGGGCTCCAGTAACTCGGTGCTGGGCGATGTGACAGGTTCAGTGCAAGGTGACAAGACAGGCAGGATACACTCACTCTCAGTCCATCAGTAAAACCAGTAAATCTTCCTCTGCCACAGTAGAGGAGATAGGGCTCCACTTCGTCCCCTCAAACTCCATCAAGATTCCCTCTGGGACTGACGATGTGGCCAGCTCACACACCTGGTCGGAAGTGTCTTCGGGCTCTGGATGATCCTTGGCACAGTCTCTTCCCTCACTGGTGCTGATATCGTGGTGGGCTCTGACTCAGGTTCGTCCATCGCTGTGGTGGTGGCTGCGGCTGGTAGCCGTTTTCCTCCTCACTCTCTCAGATGGTGAAGGGGGAACCATTGCAGAGGAGTACCCACTTCACATACTCCTTAAAAGTCCCTAGAGCCTCGACTCCTGGCAACCGCACTCTCGTCTCAGCGTTCAACCTTGTCCGGAAAAGCACACACAGACAGGCGTCATCGTAGTGGACAACGTGGTGGAGATCCAAAAAAGCCAGTGTGTGCCTTTCTAGGGACTGGTTCCCCTGTGAGGATACGATCTGATGCTAGGTCCATATTTGATCAGTTCTTCTGTCCCAGTCCAGTTGAAATAAAATGTGAGGAAACAATCTAAGCTCAGGAGTATAACAGTTTTATCAAACAAAGAAAAACCAAACACTCAGGGCACAAGAACAGAAGCACCGGGGTAGGCTATACCGCATCGAGAACTGACAAAGAACTGAAAGAAACACAGGGCTTAAATACACAACTCAATGAAATAAACCACAGGTGTAACTGAGTCAGTAACCAAGGCAACAAACATGGTAATTAACACAGGCTGGAAAACTAGAACAAAGGAAACATGCATAAAACACAGGAAAACTGAACATAATGCCAAACATAAACATAAAACTTTATGCCAAAAGGTTCTTTTAAAGGTGAAATGTCTTAAATGATTGCATAATACTTTCATGTTTAAGGGATTGTTTTAATTCTTTCTAGTGATAAAGTATGTTTACGAGCTGTTTAATTCCTAAAATGTATTCAAAATAAAAAAGTGACTTAAAACAAAGTTAATTGAAACTAAATCCACAAAATGATCCCATGATCGGAACCGCTAAAACGTTCTATGAAACGCGTGACAGAACCCTTTAAGCTTCTATGTAGAACCTTTTATAGAATAGTGAATAAAGAAATTGTAGGATTATGACTTTGACAAACTGCTTTTGCACTAAAAGCATGAATGTAAATGTAAGACTTCAAGGCTTGAAGAATGCATCATTAACTTGAAAATATTTTCCAGAAAATGGACAGAAACCGTGATGGAGTGGTCACCATTGAGGAGTTCATGGAGTCATGTCAAAAGGTTAATCTCTATCACTCATTACTGTTATCCGAATGCAATACAAACAAATTCAGACATAAAATACTTCAAGGGAGAATTGCAGAAAGCAGGTTTAACTTACCATGACATTAATCCTGAGTTCATAGAGCAGCAGGCATTGTCCCTTTAACTCATAACCAGTATAACTATATATTGTGCCAAGCCTATGCATCACACTAAATAGCTTTTATATATATATATATATATATATATATTTATATATATATATATATATATATATATATATATATATATATATATATTTACTGTTAGGGGTTAACAGTTTAGGACCCAAGGACCAGATGTTTGAAAGAAGACCCGGAGTCAGAATAATAAAAAATTGGAGACAAGTTTTACTGAAGATAGTTTGCAGTTTCATCAGCAGAAGTTCAGCTTCAAGACTCACACAGGAGTTCGTAGGCCGATCACAGCAGTTATACCATTTCCAAGGTCTAAGCTACGTCATTGCTTACAGGTTGAATGATTCTGATTGGCTAAGAAATTGATAAACATAGTAATTTTCCACACATATACAGATAGACAGAAGCATATCTCCATAGATTATGCAGCTGACACTCGGACCCTGAAGTTAGGCACGTCGTGACCTTCCAGGTCGCAGATTTGGGTTGCTGGGTGCCAGTATGTCCCGAACAACAGTCAGTTTCCAATAATGCCAGTGGTTCCTTAACCTGTAAGCAAGAAGACTAACACACACACCGACACACATCTTTTCCAAGGTTGGATTTGGCCAGGCTTTAACTATAAACAGGAGTCTCGTCTCAAAACATCAAGATAACAAGTTCTTAGGATAGGACACTTTAGTCTTAATGGAAAATATAGGCTTTAACTGAGAAATGGTCCCTTAAACTATAGACTTCAATGACCCCTAGATGTTTTAAAACGTTAAACCTTTCTCAAACACAAAACATGTCCCCATTTCATTTCTGGAAGCCGGGCTAAATAAGCAAGCTGCATTCAGATATCAAATACTGACATTAAAGAATACATGAAAAGAACATTTCAGTAATCACACTGGTAACTTCTATAACAAAGTAAAATCTACAGAGAAGTTATTCAAACACTCATTACATATACATTGAAGCAGCAGTGGATTCCAATCCACCCCCTTCAGTATATATATATATATATATATATATATATATATATATATATATGTATATGTATATATATATATATGTATATATGTATAAACAAAATGTATACAGAAAACTTAGAAGACACTGAACCATGATCAGAGAAAACTTAGGGCTTAAATACACACAAAGTAATCAACGGAACTAAGAACAGGTGTAATATTAATCAGTAATTATGGAAACTTACTAGCAAACAGAACTAACTACTAAACCGAAACAGAGAATGAAAACAAAACCAAAAAAGATCGAGACTGTCATGGTTATGTGTTGTTGATTACTAACATACCCTGAAAGTTCCCCCAGTTTTGGGTACTAAAAGCTTAGGTATACAGTTTACTCCGGGAAAACTTACCCAGTTTAATTGTTAAATCTGCTTTCTGTAATATCCCATAGGAAAGTGTGACTCTTGCCATTTACTCTTCTTTCTTTTCTGTTTATTTGAGGATGAGAATATCATGCGGTCAATGCGTCTGTTTGACAGCGTCTTTTAGGAGTTTCTGCCCGGCTGTGGATTTCAGAACCACATTCTTCTCTCTCCATCAAGAAGTTATATATTTGCCATATAGGCCTATATATATATTTTTTTTTTCTTTGTGTGACCATCTTCCCTGAAGACAGAGACACACAATTTTTTAAAGAGCTCATTTTAGCTTCTTATGGAAACATCAGTGTGCAAATATGTGTTTTGGTTTTATCCATACGTTTATTTAATTTTTTTATTCTAATTCATTGTTCCAAATGCCAGAGACGGTTAAAGTTGAAAAGGGTCACGCGCTTGCGTATGATACGAGAATATTCAGGCGAGTAGTATAGAGCTCAATTCTGATCATCTTCTTACTGTGTTTAGCTGTATTTGCTGTGTTTGAGTCTAAGAACGCTCATTGGTTTCCAGAGTGTTTGGATTATAAGTGACAAGCTTGTTAGCTAAACATCCCCATTGGCTGTTTACCCCATTTGGCTGATCAGGGGTTTCAGTTTATTGTCAATACTATGGCTGCATGCTAAGTCTGCTCTGGGCCCATGGATTTGATGGACCCAATGTCCTACCTGTTTGGGTATTGACCACCTCCAGGAGACTCTAACAGATCCTTTTCCCGAGTGTAGCATTACACAAGTGAGACAATAACAACGATTTGCAGGATTGGACTTGAAATTCGGGGTGTTTCCCCGACCGAGCAGTAAGTGATCAACAAGAAGGGCTGAGGGGCCTCCAAAGAAGAAGCTACTTACTAACCAAAGAAGAAGTTACTTCGGCTCTCCTAGCCCACCAGGTGACTGAGCTTACAAGTACATTCCAGAACCTCCAGGCTTTACCGGCGGGTGATGTTCCAGTAAAGAAGTCGATGGTAGGGAGACATGTATGCCTACTTCTCCGTTACCTCGCCATGAACCACCCGTTATGGATACTGTCTCGCTGGCTGCTTTGGATTTCTTGGTTGAGCCTGAGCAAGGAAAATATTCCTCATTAGAAGACACATCATCTCCATTGACCCAGTCTCAGCAGTCCCTCAGTGATGAGGGCTCGACCTCTAGACCCACCGTTCCCAGTTCTAGGTCCTTCAAACCTTCTGCCCCATACAGTTTCTCGGCCAGAGAATTTCCTGATGCCAGTTTGCCCCAACTTTATGGATGTAGTTGTTCCTGGATTTTGTTCAGCCCCAGCAGCTGGACCGGACCGGGTGGCACGTACTTTGGCCGATGTACAGGAGATGGGTCTTGATAATATGCCTCCAGTGGAGACATGAATATCTTCCTTCGTTGAGTCCCCCGATGAAGCCCTCAAACAGAATCTTTGATGTTTCAACCCAAAATGCAGACATACCAATGACCTGGAACTCTTTAGCTCACTTGATGCTTTCACTTTATTTATCTATGACTAATGGTACTTCATAGCTGGTGTTCAGTGTCTTATGAGCCTCTCGATCAAGCTCATATTAAGTATCTCTCTACAAAGACTGCTATTCTTTGGGCCATAACATCAGCCTAGAGGGTCAGTGAGTTGCAGTCATTCCACAATGCATTAGGTGGTGATCAGAGGATAATCATGCTATGCTTTGGCCAAGCCCAGATTTTTAGCCTAAGGTGTCAACACAGTTCACTCACTATTCTGTGATTTGCCCTTCTGATCATGCTCCTAATCCAGCACTGTCCAGCTTGAGTGTTGCGGCGATATGTGTCAACAACAGCGTTATGGCACACCACATAGTTGTTTATCCGTTTTGGTCCCTGTCGGAGAGGTGCATCCTTGTCTAAGCAATGGCTATCTCATTGGGGGGTAGACACCATTTCCAATTCTTATCACTTGGTACGTCACCCAGTTCCAACGTTTGTGAAGTGTCATTCTACTTGTGCTGTTCCCACTTCTTGGTATCTCCCTATCAGACATATGTGCAGCAGCCACATGGGTATCACCTTCCACATTTACAAGATTTTACAGGCTAAATGTTGCCTCTCTGACTTCAGTTAGCTCTGCTGTATTTACAGACAATGTTTAGGGTTCAGTCCTTGTGACTTGTTTAACAGTCTCTGGTGGCGTGGAACTATGAAATAGAATGATGGTTACTGATATGTACTCCGATATGTCATTGGTCAAGGTCAGGTATGACTGAATTCAATTAAATTTCAATTCACATTTATTTGTTTAACGCTTTTCACAATACATATTATTTCAAAGCAGCTTTACAGAAAATGCACGAGTCCATAGTACAATTTAGAGTGTTCTGTTATCAGAGGTAACTTTATACAGTTATGCATTTCAGAAATGTACATATATTCTTAAACCACATTTTATGTTTCACATGCTTGCAATTCTCTGTTTGGAGAACACTAATACATTTGAGTATAAGTCGAAAGCTTTAGCTTCATGTGTCCAACTCTCTATCACTTGCTCATTTAGTTTGTCTTTTTCTGTTTTCTTTCTTTTGAATCACTGAATGAATCACTAATCATAAATGAATCACTGAATGAATGAATCACTCACTGCTCTTGACTTAATTAGCAGTTATAATAAGAATCAACCTTTGGCTCATACAGTCGAGCAGTGTTCTGTTTTACATCTTATTGTTCAATTTCTGTATTATTTCTCACTTGAAAGCTACTGTTTAATAGACCTATACTTTACCTGAAAAACTTAACACACTCTTTGTTTTATAATTATTGCTTTCTATATTTTATATTTTATATAACTATTTTATATATATATAGCATTATCAAGTCAGGTTTTGGTCTTTTAATTCCCACCTCTTGAAGATAATTACTGAGTTTTCAATGTCAGTTATTCAATAATTCCATGTAAATATTATATATTTTTGTATTTTCAAATGTCAAATTACTTGTATTTTAATTAAATACATTTCTCACACCGGTTATTTGTATTTTATTAACATTTGATAAGGGAATTGTAACAAAACACTTTTTGATGTATTTGTGGCCATGTCTCGTGCCTTCCTCTTTTTCATCATCTTCCTCTTATTCTTCTTCATCACCATCTTCCTCTTCTTTTTTCTTCTTCGTCTTCTTCATCATCATCTTCTTCTTCTTCTTCATCCTCATCATCTTCTTCTTCATCATCATCAGTGGCGCAGGGACCTTGATGGGCTACCCAGTGGTGGTGAATGAGTGACAGGCAATAGATCCGTGGAGTACCAGATGCGAGAAACAATCCAGGCGGGAAACGCTGACCCCGGAGACAATAATCATCCAGGCGGATAACGTTGAACACGGAGACAGTAATCCAGGCGGGACGTTGAACACGGAGACAATAATCCAGGCGGGACGTTGAACACGGAGAACGCCAAACAGGACAGGAACGGGAAACAACACCGGTAGACTCCACAACGATCTGACAACACAAGACACCAGTCACAGAGCATATAAAGGTGAGTTGAGTGGGATCAGCTGGCACTGATGATCAAGAGGTAATCAGAGGACACACGCACAATTACACGAGACGAGGAAGAGACAGTGAATTCATGAACCGTGACAGTACCCCTAAGTCCATCATCTAAGTCCCTTCTAAGTCTCACGGGCTCTACTCCATGTGTGACGGCACCTCTGGAAAAAGGCATCCTTCTTCCCCACAAAAAAGAACCCCGCCCCCGCTGGAGAAGAGGAAGGACGGATGAACGGGTGCAAGTGGAGAGTCCATGAGTAGAAATGACAATGTTTCAGTATGATTGCCTGATGTGGTGAGTGTGATGGGTCCGGTGGTCAAGTCATCTTCATTTATATAGCGCTTTTAACAATGTAGATTGTTTCAAAGCAGCTTTACAGAGATAAACGTATAATTTGGTGAGCGAATTTGAGTATAACTCAAACGGTGGTGAGCAAAATGTTGGGGAGTTCTTGACCATTGAGAGCGTTGACAGATATTTTGTGAGTGAGTGATGTGATCGGAATCTGAAGTCTGTGAGCAAGCTTAAGGTCCATGAAATTACCCTCCGCTCCAGAATCCAATAGGGCTTGACAGTCGTGCATCTGGGTAGCCCATCTCAGTCTTACCGGGAGGAGCGTGGACGATGAGGTCTTCTCAGCGGAGATCCCACCCGATAGTAGCCTCATTGTTACTACCGGGCTTTGACCTTTTACTGGGCAGGCGTGGAGAAAGTGGCCCGCTCCCTCACAGTAGAGGCAGAGTCCCTGGGATCTCCGCCTCTCCTTCTCCTCCCGGGAAAGCCGAGCTCTACCCACCTGCATGGGCTCGTGATCGAAGACGGCGCTGACCATGTCCCCGCTGCTGGTTTGTGGGCCCTCAGCGCCCCCCAGGTGGTCTGTTCGGAAGTACGCGCCATTCCATCCGGGTCAACCGAGCATCCACCTTCAGAGCCAAGGCAAGGCAAGTTTATTTGTATAGCACATTTCATACACAATGGCATTTCAAAGTGCTTTACATAGAAGAAATAAAAATAATAAAAATAAATAAGAGTAATTAAAACAGTTTAAAAAAATAAAATACAGTACAGTACAAACAGTCGGATGAACAGTGGCACAGTGCTCATTCATTAAATGCACAGCTAAACAGAAGTGTTTTGAGTCTGGATTTGAATGTGACTACTGTAGGAGCACGTCTGATCTCCTCTGGAAGCTGGTTCCAGCATAATAGCTAAAAGCGGACTCGCCATGCTTAGAGTGAACCCTTGGTATTTCTAGCTGATATGATCCTAGTGATCTGAGTGATCTGTTGGGCTTATATTCAGTGAGCATATCTGCAATGTATTGAGGTCCTAGGCCATTGAATGATTTATATACCAGTAATAATACTTTAAAATCAATCCTAAATTTAACTGGGAGCCAGTGTAAAGACCTGAGGACTGGTGTGATATGTTCATGTTTTCTGGTTCTGCTCAGAATCCTGGCGGCAGCGTTCTGTATGAGCTGCAACTGTCTTATGGTCTTTTTGGGAAGGCCAGTGAGGAGTCCATTACAGTAATCCACCCTGCTGGTGATGAAAGCATGCACAAGTTTCTCTAAGTCTTGTCTGGAAACAAAGCATTTAATTCTTGCAATATTTTTCAGATGATAGTATGCTGATTTAGTTATTGCTTTGACATGACTACTGAAACTAAGGTCTGACTCTAGTGTCACACCAAGATTCCTGACTTGATTTTTAGTTGTTTGACCCCTAGAGTGAAGGTATGCGTTCACCTTGAGAACTTCATCTTTGTTTCCAAACGCAATGACTTCAGTTTTGTCTTTGTTTAATTGAAGAAAGTTTTGAAACATCCAACTGTTGACTTCATCAATGCATTGGCACAAGGAGTCAATGGGGCTGTAATCGTTAGGCGATAGGGCTAAGTAGAGCTGTGTGTCGTCTGCATAGCTGTTGTAAGCAATTTGGTTCTCTCTCATTATTTAGCTCATTGGGAGCATATACAGGTTGAACAGGAGTGGCGCAAGAATTGAGCCTTGAGGGACTCCGCATGTCATGGATGTCCACTCAGACTTATGGTCTCCTATACTCACATTATAACCTCTCCCATCTAAGTATGACCTGAACCATTTTAGGACTATCCCAGAAAGCCCCACCCAGTTTTCCAGCCTGTTAAGAAGTATGTTATGATCAACAGTGTCAAATGCAGCACTGAGGTCGAGTAGTACCAGCACTGATAATTTGCCTGAATCAGTATTTAAGCGAATATCGTTTATTATCTTTATGAGCGCTGTCTCTGTGCTGTGGTGCGGTCGGAAACCAGATTGAAAATTGTCAAAGAATCCATTCGAGCATAAGAATTTGTTCAGCTGATTGAAGACAACTTTTTCAATGATCTTGCCTATGAAAGGAAGATTTGAGATCGGTCTATAGTTGCTTAATATGGTCTTATCCAGATTGCTCTTTTTCAGGAGGGGCTTGACAACTGCAGTTTTCAGGGAGTTTGGAAAACTCCCAGAGAGAAGTGAGGCATTTACCACTTCTAGAAGATCTGCTTTTAAACTGTTTAACACACTTTTGAAAAATGATGTGGGAAGTGTGTCAAGAGCGCAGGTTGATGTTTTAAGGTGCTGTACGGTTTCTTCCAAAATTTTGCCATCAATTTCTTTGAAATCAGACATAGTAACTACTTTCACAGGTGGTCTGATCTGTCTGACCCCAGCGCAACTCAAGGATGTGCTGATCACCTTTCTGATATTATTGATTTTCTCAGAAAAGAAAGAAGCAAACTCACTGCACTTGTTCTCTGAGAGCATTTCACTGGGAATCTGGCTTGGGGGGTTTGTCAGTCTCTCTACAGTAGCAAAAAGAGTGCGTGTGTTGTTTAAATTGCTGTTTATAATGTTTGAGAAGAAAGTCTGTCTAGCTTTGCCTAGTTCCATATTGAAAGCATGCAGGCTGTCTTTGTAGATGTTATAATGGACTACAAGTTTAGTCTTCCGCCACATGCGCTCTGCTTTTCTGCATTGTCTTTTCATATTTTGCACTGCTGTTGAGTTTCTCCAAGGTGCTTTTTGTCTGCCACTCTTCTTCCTGACTTTAACAGGAGCAATATCATCAATTACACTTTTAACTTTTGAGTTTAAAGAATTAAGGAGAAAATCAACAGAGTCTGCAGATATGCTTGGTGTTAAAGGGGTCATATAATGGTACATGCACTTTTACAAGCTGATTGTACTGAAATGTGTGTTGGCAGTGCCTGAACACAACCATCATAAAAATGATAAAAATCCATCCAGTGTTTTTTTTTTTAATCTCCTTATATGTTTGACCCTCTCTGAAATTGAGCTGTTCGATATTGTGACGTCACAAAATCGACGCCCCTCCTACGATCTTTGATTGACAGCAGCGTTTCAACACAGTCCCGCCCTCGCTCTGTCAATCATCATAGTCCGCACGTCATTGTTGATGCCCTGGAGAACTGTCTATGAGCAGAATGGCGTCCAAGCGATTGTGGTGTTCTGTTCTTGGGTGCAATAAGGAGCACAGCAGTCATTTTACTATTCCTAAATCAGAACCGCTGAAAACGCAGTGGCTGAGTTTTGCTTTTGAAGGGAATATTCCCCACGATCAACGCGAATGTTTGTATGTTTGCGCTAATCATTTCTCTCCAGACTGCTTTATAAACGAGGGTCAGTAAAGCTGGATTTGCTAAAAAGCTGCTCCTCAAAAAAGGATCAGTACCAACTATTCGTGTTCCTGCTGCACCTCCAGAAGAACAAGTGAGTCTAACGTTTTATTAACCTTTATATTAATCTTTATATTAATCTCTGCAAATCGCTGCACGCTTCATTATGAATGCGGCTATTTACACTCAGGGTACATTATGGCATGTTTTCTATATATGACGTTCTCAATATAATTCATAATCCCACGTTTATAATGAACAACGCGTTATGGTGTTATTAAAAAATGTGTACACAGCACAGGTGTTAAAGTTAACGTGGTAATACTACACTAAGCTTACTTTTGAATATGGTTTATAATGGTGTCTGTAACTGATCTTAAGAAGTAACGTTATGTAAAAAACAAAAAAACAGTTATAACTGCATGAAGATGAATACCTACAAACAATACCTACAAAATATTGTTTACATCCTGCAAATGCATATGATTCAAGACCATAAATACTCTAATGGATGTTTTTCAATATTACGCCGGAATAAATTATGTAATCTGATCAATTATTTGCTTTTGTATAGGCAAGCACATCGGAAGAATTGGACATGGTGCAACATGTGGCCAGCCAAAATAAACTGTGCACAGTTGGCACCCAGCTCTCAATGAAAACTTTACGTCCGCACTACAAAAGCACAGGTTTGCTGATCCAGATTTTATATAGTGTGAAGTCATATATTAATTTTTTGCGTTATTGTCAGTAATAATATTTATTGTTGTTTTATTTTTTTAATTTATATTACTACACGGTATTAAAATGTGAACTATTATGTAACAGGCACACAGACAACTATGTTATACCCAGATATTGGTGTTGGCCAGTCAATACCACTGCTATCATCTACACCAATAAAGAGGCCAAATAAGAGATCTCGCTTGGAGCTAGAGGAGGAAGAGGAGGAAGAGGAGGACCCTTCTGGAGCCAGCTCAAGTATGAACGTGGAAGAGCCTATCGATTCCTCATATGATCCAGCTGACTCTGGCACAACCTTGACTGAGCCAACAGATGTGACGTAAGTGACAAGACTATTTTTTTGTTCAAGATTGCAATCAGTTCGATAGTATAAATTTGTCTTTTTATGTTATGTGGAATTTGGAAATTATTTACGTAACTCTTTATTATTCTAATAGATTTGAGTCTTCAAAGCCGGTTCACAAGACAGCGACTTACATTGTTTATGAAAACTGCCTGCTGCAGCTCTTTGAGCAGTGCCCTGTGTGTCGACGTGTTACCAATGTACAGAGAAAAGTATTTGGCACATTCCTCTCTGTGGAACAACGGTGCCCACACTGTGACTTCTTCAGAAAATGGAATAGTCAGCCAATTATACAAAGCACTCCTGCAGGGAACCTCCAGCTTTCTGTTGCAGTGTATGCCAATGGTGCCTCTTTCTTCAAAGTTAGCCTATAATTTACTATTGCAAGTAATATCACAAAGATCAACCCTGAACATAAATAAATGAACATACTGTCCCCGAAGTCATTCTAAATGAAGGAATCCTCTTTTCTGACCCTAGATATTCCAGGCAATGAAACTGAACATGATCCACTACACCACCTTTAGACTTCATGTCCGGAGGTTCATACAGCCTGCAACTGTACATATCTGGAAGACGGCACAGGAGGGCATGATGCAGCAGCTCAGACAGCAGCAGAACATCGTCCTGGGCGGAGACATGAGGGCAGATTCACCACGTACTAAATGCTGAACAACTGTCTCAGTTTACATATTACTGTGAAGGCAAAACTTACAGAGTAATAATAATAAATAATAAATACTGAATGTAATACAAAGTAAACATTACTTCTCTACGTAAAGGTCATTCAGCCAAGTTTGGAAGTTACTCAGTGATGGACCTAAGGACCAACACTATTATTGATCTGCAACTAGTTCAGGTGAGTCTAACATTACAAACTTATGCAAGATGTAATGCATATGCAATGTAACAAAGTAAATGTACAGAAAAAAGGCACAGGGATTTTTTTACTGTGAAACTATTCGCTAACATAACAGACATTGACAACAACTGTCATGTATGCCCTTTATTTTCTAATCAGAGTAATGAAGTTGGAGGGAGCAACAACATGGAGAAAGAGGGTCTGAGGAGGAGCCTTGATCTCTTGAGGGCACACGGTGTGACTTTAGACAGCATTGTTACAGACCGGCACCCTCAAATACAGAAATACCTGCGGGAGGCCAACATCACACAGTATTACGATGTATGGCACATTGAAAAAGGTATTAGCTCCTGTCTGAGTGTGTGTTGTTTATGTGCCTAATGACTGTCATAGTCTCACAGACTATGATTTTTAAACAGATCAGTCAAATTTTATTACAAAACATTATGATACAAAACCATACCTTTGACCAGAACTTCCTTTTTATTATATTGTGTTCAATAAACACTGGATTTTTCTGCATGGCTGAATTGCAGTTTATTTGTTTCTATTATTAGGAGTATCAAAGAAACTGCTGAAGATTGCTCAGAAGAAAGACAGTGAAAAACTGCAGAAGTGGTATCGCAGTATAAAAAACCACATGTATTGGACAGCGGCTTCTTCTTCATCAGGGCCAGAGCGAGTGGCAAAGTGGACATCAATTCTTAATCATATCCAAGACATGCACACACATGATGATCCCGTTTTCCCACAGTGTTTGCATCCGCAGCGCAATACAACGGACAAGAGCAAGTGGTTGAGAGCAGGTGTTTACCCTATTAGCAGTGTCAATATATCTGATGTGTCTAAGTGCATACGACAGACATCTTTTTTTTTTTTTTATTAAATAAATTTATTTTTATTTTTATTTATTTTTATTTAAATATAAAGTTTAATAACTTCCACTTTCCCACCAGGAACAACTGCCTTCTCTCGATTAGAGAAGATCCTCAGAAACAAGAGGATGGAGGCGTAGAGGCGTTCCACAGCGTAATTCTGCGCTTTGCACCAAAGAATGTTGTGTTTTCTTTCCTGGGAATGTTATGCAGGTAAATCAGTATAAGTGGGAAAGGAGTGTATACACATTTTCAAACACGCAAGTGTGACCTAGGTAATGTTTAACCATTATTTCTTCTCTATAGACTGGCTATATACCTGGCAGCCCTACATTTTAATGAGAATGCTGGGCGTCCCCAAGCCACGACAGCAGCTGGAGAACCACTATTTAAGGTGGTTTTCCCAAAATACAAGAAAGGACAATGCTCTGCAAAGCCAGTGAAAGTAGAACCAACCTTCCGTGAGTGTAACAACTTTTATTTAAATGCAAAATAGTCATTCTATGTACAGACATAATATCAGAAGCACAACATAAATGTTTTTTTTTTTTTTTTTTTTTTTAAACAAGACACCTTATAGACAATTTTATGTACAAAACCATGTAGCCACAACACTAAGTGAGCAACTCAACTTCAGAGTAAACTGAAAATAACAACAAAAAAATTTTTTTTTTTTTTTACAGAGTACGTGGACAACCTGTTGGAAATTATCTTTGAGAACGTTGTTGTGGACCCAACCCCTTACATGGACGATATCCTGAAGATCTCCATACCTGAGAATCTCTCGTCCCAGTTTGACAAACCAGACAAACAGGAAGTGATAAACAGCTACGTGTCTAGGTTTAATCAAGGGCAGGTCTGAACCCTACATATTGTCCATGTGCATTAGGGAACTCTGCCCGTATTCGTCGCACCACACAGGAGGGCAGCACAACCCTGATTCTCCAGCCCAGAATGCCCCAACACCAGCTGACGAAACTTCTGTATGCCAAAAACCTGTAACGGCTGAGAAAATTGAACCATTTTTTGTTGTGAAAATTAATGTTATCTAATGTCATAATTTCATTTTTTTATTGCTGTTTGTTTTTTGACAATTATTTTTGCTGTTACTGCATTTTTGTTTGTTAATAACTTATTACATACCTCTGTGGAATTTAGTAAAACAGTATTTCTGTCAATAAATGTTAGTCAAAACAGTTTTGTGTCTATTCATTATTTGGTATTTAATGCTGAATGGTATGTTACGTGGTTATTAATAATTACACTAGAGTTGATCAGTTACCCATAGTGAACTTTATGCTTTGCACTGCAGTTTCTTATGTTACAATAGAAAATTATGAATGAAATAAATCAAAACACAACTTACCTTTCCATTCCCTTTAAACCTAAAGGCCCATAGTCTGCTCGGTAGATGTTTAATGCATTCTGAAGCGAGAACAGATTTAAACAAACAGGTTCCAGGCCTGGATGATCGACCATACATTGAGGTGGATTTTCCAGCTGCTGTAATCTTCTTAAAACCTACAAATTATGAATATGGTAACTGCCCTGATATTTTTACAAGATAATTGCATAATAGCAATACAATTTAGGAAAAGTACTGTACCTGTGGTATCTCCCTGCAGCATATATTCTCAGCCTCTGTAGGCATTTGCCCACAATTTCCACAAAGACACCTGGAACAGGAATATCAATGAAGTTACAATACTATGTTAGATGTACTTGAATGTTTTCTTAAAACATAAAACATTTTCGTACTGCACTGCACATTAACGTACATTAAAAAAAGTCTTAGGTGTCCTTCAACTACTGTTAAAAACATTCCTGCCGTGACCTCATGTGGGTGCTTCAGCCCTGACAGTTGTATCTAACACTGCATAAATAACGTTACGCATCACTGACAAGCCTACATTTACCGATTTATTTATTTTCATGACCATGAGCTGTAACATCAATCTGTCATTTCACTAACGTATAACTTACATCAGTAAACACATAGCGTTCGTATCTCACTACTCTACCCTGCCAGTACACACAAAGATAGATAAAAGAGACATTACGTTAACCAACCATTCAGAAATGTCCTGTTCGAGCCTTAATTGTCGAACTTCTTCGGGGCCGTCATCGTGTTCCGGGTCCGAGTCCGGTTCGAATTGATATGGTTGCACAGTGTCCTCGGAGACTCCCGCTGCCATTCTTCAAAATATACATTCATCTGTTGTCAAGGCAACACTCCACGTGTGTTGTGTCAAAAACTCATTTTTGAGGGGTGAGCAAAGCTCATTATCATTTAAAGACACATGCACTTAAACGGCGTGCTGAAAACAGAGCTGTTTTTGACCAGGTAAAATGAGTGTTTTCTTACAAAACTAATGAGAATTTTTAATTAAAGTATATTACAAACTTTCAATATAGACCCTAAAGAATAATATTAGCTTGTACAAAAATGGCACTATATGACCCCTTTAAGGATATAGCCTTCATAAATAGTACACTAGTGTTCTCATTTAAGCATCTCTTCTTGACAGACACAGATCTAGCTTCAGTGGCAGGAGAGATCAATATATCAAAGAAAATACAGAAATGATCAGACAGTGCTACATCCTTAATAACAATCGATGAAATGTTTAGACCCTTACTGATAAGTAAATCTAGAGTGTGTCCATGATTGTGTGTGGGTCCATGTACATGCTGAGTCAGATCAAAAGTTTTTAAAACAGTTTTGATTTCTTTTTCCATATTGTTTTCTGCACTATCTATGTGGATGTTAAAATCTCCAGCAATAGCAAAACAGTCAAACTCTGAGGTAATTGTTGATAACAGTTCTGTAAAGTCCTCAGCAAAGGCTGGAGAGTATTTTGGAGGCCTGTAAATAATGATAAGTAAAATGTGTGGAGCACCTTTTAACACAGTACCCAGATATTCGAAAGACGGGTAATTCCCAAATGATATTTGCTTACATTGATAAATATTTTTTAAAAGAGCAGCTAGACCCCCACCTCTCTTAACAGCTCTGCAGACACTCATAAAAGTAAAGTTAGGAGGGGCTGCTTCATTGAGGACTGTTGCAGTTCGATCATGCCATTCAAACTCGTCGGGAGGTCCAGGACGTAGATCTCCTTTTGGACACAGTCAGCCAGCCCACACAGGAATACATCCCACTGCGCCTCCTCGTTCATTGGCACTCTGCCGCCAAGGTGCGGAACTTGATGGAGTAGTCTGAAAATGAGCGGTCTCCTTGGCGAAGGTCGGCGAGTATCCTGTCTGCCTCTCTTCCCGCTACCACCCGGTCAAATACTCGCCTCATCTCCTCGGAGAGTGCCTGGAATGAGGTGCAGCATGGATCCTGGTTCTCCCACACCGCCAGAGTCAGAACGATTGCCACTTTAGACCGTTCATTGTTGAAGGTCATGGGTTGCAGCGAGAAATGCATGGAGCATCTAGTTAGGAAGATTCTGCAGTAGCTGGGTTCTCCTGAATAAGCCTCAGGAACAGGTAGGCATGGTTCTGGCTGAAGATTCGGCTCTGGTGGTGTGGGTTGAACTGGCGGTGTGGGTGGCGCAGCGGGACCTCTCAGATGTTGGAGTTGTTGGGTGAGCTCGGACACCTGCGCCACTGTGTTTGTGAGACTCTCTTTTTGTGCATCCATTCGTGTAATGCCGGGAGATGAATTCATCCAGGGTGACTGTTGATTCACTTGCTGCGTCCATGAGTGGTCAGATCGTTCTGTCACGAATCAATAGAGGTCGCAAGATGCAAGTAAAAGGTTTATTTGGAAAATAAACAGCAAAGTCAGGTCAGGACAATACACAAACACGGTGGCAGCAGAGAGGCGCAGTGACCTTGATGGGCTACCCAGTGGTGGTGAATGAGTGACAGGCAATAGATCCGTGGAGTACCACAGGCGAGAAACAATCCAGGCGGGAAACGCTGAACCCGGAGACAATAATCATCCAGGCGGAAAACATTGAACACGGAGACAATAATCCAGGTGGGACATTGAACACGGAGAACACCAGACAGGACAGGAACGGGAAACAACACCGGTAGACTCCACAACGATCTGACAACACAAGACACCAGTCACAGAGCATATAAAGGTGAGTTGAGTGGGATCAGCTGGCGCTGATGATCAAGCGGTATCAGAGGTCACACGCACACGCACAATTAATCAAGACGAGGAAGAGACAGTGAATTCATGAACCGTGACACTGAATGTCCTTCTTGCACTCTCTCAGGAGACTCCACCTGAAGATCTGAACACAACACACACATTATATCTAGTCATGCTGTCTGTAGTAGACATGAGTAGATTATGCCTTTTTAGATCAAGGGAGCACCGCCGTGTTTTGTACGGAGAGTTTAATGAGAAGACTCAACCTCACAGGAACCAAAGTGCAGATACTTCTATGAACAATGGGGCAAGAAAAGGTTGTAAGTAGTCAAGTTCTATCTGGACTGGAGGTAGCTGGCTTGAATGACCACAACTTTTGTGAATTACATCGAGTTTATACACAGGAAAGTATGCCTGTTCATAAAGGGAATATACCTAGAGTAAGAGATCTTCAAATGTGGCCCCATTTAAAGAGTGTTCATTTACCTGAGATTGAGGCAGGGATTGAACTGCTGATAGGGACAAATGTTCCTAAAGCATTGGAACCATTGGAGGTAATCCGCAGCGTAAATGATGGACCCTATGCAATCAGGACAATGTTGGGATGGACTGTGAATGGCCCACTCTCTGGAGACAGTGAGAACAAAATGGATGGTGCTCCGCCAGAAGTCACTGTCAACAGAATTTCAGTTGTGAATTTGGAAGACATATGGCAACAGCAGTTTAAAATGGACTTCCCAGAATGTAGCCAAGATGAACAAACTGGCTATTCAAAAGAAGATCAAAAATTCATGGAAATGGTGATCCATTCTGCCAGACTTGTTGATGGGCATTATGAGATTGGTTTACCTCTGAGAAAGAGAGTTCAAATGCCAAACAATCGAAAAATTGCATCTAAAGAGGAAACTTCAAAAAGATTCAGGTTTTTTTGCTGACTATAAAGCCTTCATGAAGGATATGGTCTCCAAAGGTTATGCAGAGCAAGTACCAGCAGAGGATATGACACGTAGTGATGGAAAGATCTGGTACATTCCACATCATGGTGTCTACCATCCTACTAAGAAAAAAATCCGTGTGGTATTTGATTGTGGAGCAAGTTTTCAGCGAACATCACTTAATGCTCAACTCTTGCAAGGACCAGACCTTACCAGCTCACTCATTGGAGTGATAACAAGATTTAGGAAAGAACCAGTGGTGATCATGGCAGATGTAGAATCAATGTTCCATCAAATAAGGGTACCAGCTGATGATGTTGATTTGTTAAGGTTTCTTTGGTGGCCCAATGGGGACTTAAGTCAAGATCCAGTTGACTTTAGGATGCGGGTACACCTCTTTGGAGCAACATCGTCTCCTACCTGCGCAAACTTTGCACTTAGGAAATGTGCACAAGATCATAAAGAGCAGTTCAACAGGGAAACAGTGGATAAAATCTTACATTCCTTTTATGTTGATGATTGTTTGGTTTCAGTCACTTCAGTTGAACAAGCGATAACATTATACCAGGAGCTTGTATCCATATGTGCCAAAGGTGGATTTAAGCTCACAAAATGGATGAGCAACAGGCGTCAAGTGCTAGACGTAATACCGGAGGATCAAAGGGCAAAGACAGTGAAAGACTTGAGCATGGATTGGGATTCTCCATCAGTTGAGAGAGTGTTGGGAGTGCAGTGGTGCATTCAGTCTGATGAATTCAAGTTCAAGATTGTAATTAAAGACAGACCCCTGACCAGAAGAGGAATCCTACCCATGATTAGTTGTATCTACGATCCATTGGGAATTGTGAGTCCTGTAGTGTTGTCTGCAAAACAAATCTTGCAAGATATCTGCAAAGGAGATTCAGGATGGGATGATGTCTTGCCTGAATTGGTTGTTAAAAAATGGACCACATGGCTGCAAGAACTTCACCATCTTGAAAGGTTTGTGCTTGCCAGATGTTTAAAACCTCCCAACTTTGGTGATATCACAAATGCACAGTTGCATCATTTTTCTGATGCGAGCCAGGATGGATATGGAACTGTGACGTACTTGCTTTTACAAAACATGCACTCTCAAGTACATTGTGCTTTTATCATGGGAAAATCAAGAGTAGCACCAATTAAGTCCATTACCATACCTCGTATGGAGCTCATTGCTGCTACCATGGCAAGCCGAATGGATGTGTTATGGAAGAAAGAACTGCATCTGAAGCTTCAAGATTCCGTCCTTTGGACGGACAGTGCTTCTGTTCTCAAATACATCAAGAATGAGACCTCACGATTTCGAATATTTGTAGCCAATAGAGTGACAGAAATCCTCAAGGCCTCTCAAGCTTCACAGTGGAGATATGTAGACACGGCAAGCAATCCGGCTGATGTTGCTTCCAGAGGATCAACTGTCAGCGGGTTTCTTAAGAACAAGACATGGACATCAGGTCCTGCCTTTCTTCTTCTTCATGAAAGTAAGTGGCCTGCTAATCTCACTGAACTGGAAAAGCTTGAATTGGATGACCCTGAGGTCAAGAAAAGCATTGAGGTTAACTCTGTACAGCTCAAAGAAGAGGATGATGTGCTTTCACATTTAATCCATCACTTTTCTTCTTGGTTCCGTTTAAAGAAAGCATTTGCTTGGATTTTGAGATTTAAGAATCTGCTCTTGTCTTTTAGTCAGAAGAGGAAACAATTGATACTAGCCTTTGATCATTCTGATTTAAATGAACAACAAAGAGTCTCTGTGGAAAGAGAAATGTTGATTTTCAAAGGTCAAATTGAACAATCTCACCTCTCAACAGAAGAACTTGAGACTGCAGAATTGGAGATTATTAGAATCTCACAAGAAAATATGTTTCCTGATGAGCTTGCTAGTCTAAAAAGAGGTGAAAGCGTAAAGCCAAGTAGCCACATTCATGGACTTTGCCCTGTTCTTGAGGATGTTTTGAGGGTTGGTGGACGATTGAGTAGGGCATCAATGCCTGAAGAATCCAAACATCCAGTCATTTTGGCCAAGAATTCTCACATCTCGGATATTCTCTTAAGACACATACACCAGGAGGTAGGACATGCTGGTCGTAATTATATGTTGTCTAAATTACGACAGAAGTATTGGATTACTGGTGTAAGTACAGCAATAAGAAGAGTCTTGTCCAAATGCATCATCTGTCGAAGACTGAATTCACTTCCAGGATGCCAAAAAATGGCAGATTTGCCATCAGAAAGAGTCACTCCAAATGAACCTCCATTTACCCGTGTTGGGGTAGATTATTTTGGACCTTTTGAGGTAAAGAGCAGAAGAAGCGTTGTGAAAAGGTATGGAGTAATTTTCACCTGTTTAGCCATACGAGCTATACATATTGAAGTGGCACCCTCGTTGGACACGGATTCTTTCATAAATGCACTGAGACGTTTCACTGCAAGACGTGGACAAGCCAAGGAACTTCGATCTGATAATGGAAAGAACTTTGTTGGAGCAGAACGTGAGCTAAGAGTTGCCATAAAGGAATGGAATCAGTGTAAAATCAATGATGTACTTCTTCAGAAAGGAATTAAATGGACGTTTAACCCCCCCAACTGGATCACATTATGGAGGGCCTTGGGAGAGGTTAATTAGGTCTGTGCGGAAAGTTCTGAACTCTACCTTAAAGGTGCAGAATCTAGATGAAGAAGGTCTACACACCGTTCTTTGCGAAGTGGAAGCTATTGTTAATGGTCGTCCAATTACCTTAGCATCCACAGACTCCAGTGACTTGGAAGCATTAACACCAAACCATCTGTTGCTTTTAAGGACTTCACCTCATCAGGAGAATTCAAAAAGGATGATGTTTATGCTCGTAGACGGTGGAAACAAGTCCAGTATATGTCAGATTTGTTCTGGAATCGATGGGTTCAGGAATACTTACCGCAGCTTCAAGAACGTCAGAAATGGTCCAGAATCAAACGCAACTTTAAATCAGGAGACATAGTGCTTATAGTGGATAACACAGCACCTCGAAACTCTTGGCTTATGGGACGCATAATTCAAACCTTTCCAGACAGAAAAGGATTTGTGCGTCATGTGCAAATTAAGACCAAAAGCAGCTGTCTGGACAGGCCAATAACCAAGGTCTGTCTCCTACAAGAAGCAGAAGATGGATAACTTCACTTATTAGTTGACATTTTTTGACTTTGACATTTATCTATGAACTTGACAGAGATAAACTGGAAAGAATACTTTGACTAAGTATGAACACTTTTTTTGCTTGACTTTTTGTCAAGATTTTCTCCTTTTTTGAAAGAAGAAATGGACATTAGCCTATATGATATTGTTAATGCATTGTTAACTTGACAAATTCATGTCTCTATTGACAATGTAATCATTATTTGATAATAATTAGGGGCTGGAATGTAGTAGACATGAAAGCGTTAATGGTTTTGATTGTCACGTGATCACGGTGTGGGGTCACGGGATTATGTAGGAATGTGAATATTAGTCACCTGTTCACTGATTGTGATGGGGAGAGGGGGTGAGCAGGGACGATGTATTCTTTGTTGACCACTAAACTTCGTACCATCGAGAAATATCAATCTGTGCAAATGCAATAAAGAAAAGCAAGAAAAGTGATTTTCTTCTCCGATGTTTTATTTGTGCGTCAGAAGTGCAAAAGTCCTTGCTTAGTCTCTCAGCGGTTCTATCATAGGAATGAGTAGCCGCTATACTGTCATACACTGATTATTATTCAACATAATGCACAGAAGAAGAGATAAACCTCATGAAAGTCACCTGTGACAGCAAGAGTCACGCCTGAATCACCAATCTATTTTCACAATCTTTATCAGTGATGAGTCTGAAATAATACATGTGCTCATTCTTCAGTGTCACATGACTCAGTGTGATGGTGCAGTTCTGCTGTTTATCTCCCACATACTGACTGTATTCAGGGTCGTCAGACAGAAGAGAGCGTTGAGGCTTGCAACACCAAAGTCATGGGTTCGATTCCCAGGAAAGGCAAGAACTGATAAGAACGTAAATATGTACCTTGAAATGCAATGTAAGTTGCTTTGGATAAAAGTGTCTGCCAAATGCGTAAATGTATATGTTGTAATGGGCCTTTGGTCCAGAACACTTTCATGATCTTATGTCCTTTAGGGCACAGATGTGTGAAGGACTGAAACCCCTGAAAAACAGAAAATACCAATAATGAATATGTTGTTTTATCATCTGTTACATTGAGGCTGTGAAGAAGGTTTGCAGCTCATGGTAAGAGTCTGTCATGAGAAAAACATTCTCTAACAGAGACGGCGAGGGTGTGTAAATGTGTTTCCTGTTAACGGTGGTGGTCTTGTACTGCATGTGTACTTTCAGTTTGTAGACGTGTTAAAAAAAGGGGAACTACATGTATGTGAAAGTATTATGTTCATTGTGGGTTAAATAATAATCCTGTAAATAATTAAAACAAACTGGAGTTACAGTAGTTCAATTCAATATCATGCGTTTTGGTATTTCGACTTACCAGGTTTACCCTTTTAGAATAGTGCACATTACAATGACCAAACAAGCCATGTTAAGGTCAACCTTAAATGCTAAGTGATGTTCACGCTTGTCAACCGAGGCAGAGATCAATATATTATTTTTTTTTATCTCAAATGCTAGTAATGGGAATTATACTTTGAATATACAGAGACATTTTAAACCAATAATCCAAATGTTGTGCCAACTGAAGAATTCCCTGGACACTTTCATACTGGACAATTTGCTAATTTATTAAGTTGGGTTCTCAGTTGGGACATTCAGACAATAATGAAGTTAATAAAGTTACTATTATTGATTTGTTTTGCTGCTCGCTGGCTCGTTTCACATTTTTGTCAATTCTCTTAGTTCTCATGATGTTCTGCATATTAAAATTTCTCATGATGATGATTCAAGCGAGAGCCAATGAACATGAAGTGCAGTTTCTACTCCTCCCTTTTCTCCTTATGGCGCTGAATGTTTCACGTCCGTTTGCAGATTAATAAAATTGAACCGAGAGAGCAAAGAGGAGAAGATGCTTTGTGAGTAATCAATTCAGTTTAGATCTGTTCCTCACACAAAGCTTACAGTGTGTATGGCGATTTACAGTTACAGGGCATTAAACATATGAAAGGCTTTTATGGTACTTTATCCCTGTTAGAGTTTGACCGCAGCAGAGGTGTAACTAACGGTCGCGCTGGGACTCGAGGGTCTGACACAATGTCTTCCTGTTAAAAGACTGAGATATTCTGAATTGTGCCTAATTCTACAATACCTACATTAAATTAAACGCCTTAATCTTATACTTGCTAAAATATCCAACTGCCATTAACCTCCTGGGACCCAAGAATAGACTTTTGTCCACTGTAGTGGACATTATATTTTAGTGAATTTCTCTGACATCATACATGTCACATGACCCAACCTGGGTGTCCTGTAAAGAGCACATTCAGGACTTTTCAGAGATACCAAATGTTTGGAGGTTTCACCATGAAAACAACTACTCCTTGGTCTTTAAATATGTCTGACATTAATTTAGTGATCAAATGTAGCATTCTTATGGAAATATGATAATATATTGTAATTATAATTTAAATTGGACTACTTTTCAAATTGTATTTCATAAAACAACATCTCAGGAAAATGTTATGGGGTTTCAAATAAAACAATTACTTTCTGTTACAGAACAGGGTGTTGATTTCAAACGTGTCACTGTAGAGGACATCAGGACTTAAATCATGTTTATCAGGCATTTTGTGAGACACAACAAGTGAATATGGAAATAAATTATATATCAATATTCCTATGAAATATTAGATATTATTACTCCAATTAATGCCAATTATTACTCCAATTATTACACTTCTTTTTTCATTAAATGTTGCTCCAAGAACACATTAATGTGCACATTAGATACAGTGTATAGATACATTGCATTGAATGGGAATATTAATTTATGGCCATTTTACCCACATATTGCATAAAGTAAAATGGTGTATCAAATCATTCCGTTATTTCTTTCATAACATAGTTGAGAAAAATCTTTATACAAATTTTGGTTGAAAAAATCCTGAAACCCCAAAATTTATTGGTGATTGAAAAAAAATCCCATTGTTTTTGCCTATACATATAATTTCATGTCATTTTATTTTTTAAACAACTTAGTCCTGGCATCCACTACAAAGGACATAGCATAACGTATGAATAAAATATTATTTTTCAAAAATGTTTTTTTACCATTTGTTTATTGTGCTCTAAACAGTGTGATGACATGGAAAAAACTAAATTCACAAAACTTTTTTTTTTCTGGGTCTCAGCCAACGATCAGGTGCGAAACACATACATAAACTGATCACTTACAAATCAAAACTTAATGTTTTGATAATCAACAAAAAATTTCACCCTTGCATTTCTGTTTATTTTGTAAATATATACTGAATATACATATAAGTTGTCAGCTTTATTTCTATCACTTCACACAATACAGATTCACAATAGAATCAAATTGAGATTCTGCTGTAAAGCTATGGACGCTTATGGGTAGCAATATTCAATTTGAATGTAATATGCAAAATGACAATGCAATATGTAAAATGGCAATGCATTTCTGTATTTAAATTGTAATTTTCCCATACCATTTGTGCAACGTTTGGTGCAAAATGAAAATTCAATTATAAAATTTACATTTGCCATTTCATACACTAGTTTTAATATGTAAATTGAATACTAATTTAACGCTTTATAAGTTGCAAAATCTAAATTAAAATGTATTACAGAAATTATTAGATATGTTTATCATGTTCAAGCAAAAACTGTGGCAAAATTGTAGTATAAATGTAATTCTTAATTGCATTTACACTCACAGTTAAGACACTTGCGATTGCAAAGTGTCCTGCAATGAATGTAGCAAAATTCAATGTGCAATTCAAAATGTATTCTGAGCCGATCACGTGCCCGCCCCGCCCTGTCAATCACTACGTGAAGTTGGCCCCGCCCCTAGCCCAATGCAACACGTCGGCAAAATAGGCCACATTCACCCAAAATAGACTCATATGTTTGTTCTAATTTGCGCCGATAAACGTTTATTTTGTGCTGCTTCGGTTTCTTAAATATTAAAATAATATTTATTGGTCATTCTGAAGTCACTCAGCCCCCCTCCCTGCTCCACATTCACCCAAAATAGTCTCGTTTGTTTGTGCGATCCTTTGCCGGTTAAAGTTTCGTGTGCTGCTTCATTGTTTAAAATATTAGACACTGAATTATAGACGATGACGTCACCAGCCCTCGACCTGCTCCCTATTCACCCAAAAAAGGCTATCGACGAATTTGACCCCTCAGATAACGTGACCATGTACACATGTATTAAAGGGGACCTATTAGGCAAGATTCACTTTTGCATGCTGTTTGGACATAAATGTGTGTTGACAGTGAGTGTACACAACCACCCAATAGTGATAAAAATCCAAATCATAAGCAGTGTCTCCCAACGACCTGTTTTCAGAATGCGGCTTTAGTGACGTCACTAAAGCCACAGGCCCCGCCCACGAGTGTTGACAGACACTGCCGTTTTAACATAGACCCGCCCTGATCGCGTTCACAGCGAGTTGTACACATCCGCCATTGCTGCACTGACGAGAATGTCTCCCAAGCGCTGTAGGTGTTGTGTTGCTGGATGTATTAATCCACATAGCCCTCTCTCTATTTACTCCCGAAATCTGAGGCAGCCGCTGGAGACGAGGTGGAATTATTTTGTTTTCAAAGAAAATGCTCCCTCAACTCTACCGAAATTCGTTTATGTACTTACGCACTTCTTATGCTGTGTTTACTTAGCTCTTACGGTGATTTTCTGGAGTAAAACTGACACTTCATCTTTTGTGTGATGTACAATAAACTTTATTAAACTCATCAGTACATGTTTGATCATCATTCGGACCTGGTCCGAAACAGCAGACTTGTAGGCTATTAATAATGGATACATACAAGCAGACGACAAATACGTGATAACCGTAATTAAACTAAATTATACCTGTTCCATCTCCATACAGCATATATTCTCTGACTCTGTAGGCATTATTGTCCGACTCCGGGTCGAAATGAACACCGTTACCGAGAGTTTCTGATATTATCATCATTCCATGAGATGAAATTGTCCTGCGAGCTCATGAAGCTCCGCCCCCTGTGCCGTCCAGCAGCAGCTTATTTGCATTTAAAGGGCACACACTAAAACAAATAGTTTTTCTGAGCACCAAAAAGTGCTGTAAAAAATGATCTGTTGGGTATTTTGAGCTAAAACTTCACATACACACTCTGGGGACATCAGAGACTTATTTTACGTCTTGTGAAAAGGGGCATAATAGGTCTCCTTTAATACCTTATCAATATGTTTTATAAAATGGAAAGGGACTCGCATGTCTGCCTCATATTTTATGATTAACGTTATACAGCTGAATAAACAGAGATGGTCACACATCACATTCTCACTTTATTGAACATTACAGTCAGTTATAAATAAATAAAGAGCGGTCAAATTTTTCGGTAGCTATTAATACCGAATACCAATGGAGCTTTGTCATATTATGTGATCTCAGAGTAATAGGCCTATGCATTTAAGGAAAAACTATAGGATCTCCAACATTATTGGGTATTACAGTTAATAGTAGGCTAATAAGAATAAAGATAAGCATGTATCAGGCAATGATAATATTTCATACAAAACGAAACCATCAACACAGTCCAGCATCAGACAACAGCAGCGCAGCAGAATGTTGACATGGGTGTTGACCAAGCGGCAACCTCCCCGTCTCTCTCTTGAAACCATGGCTGGACTGGCCATAGGGCATACCGGGCATTTGCCCGGTGGGCCGACGTGCTTTTTGGGCCGATACATCTCATACTCATACATACTTTTTTTTTTTTTTTTTTTTACGGCCCATAAAATTTGTACATCGGCGGCCCATTCGTTTTGTTTTGTTTTGCCTAATTGGCGGCGCTGGGTTTGTGCCGGTGTAATGCATTGGTCAAAAAAAGTTAGTGTTAGTTTTTTTTTTCTGACAGACCAGCCCATGAAACACGCAGATCAGCGGCCCATTGGCTCTTTTCTTGATTGACACTGGGCTGACCCAATCACAACTTTAAACGAGTGAGCGAGCGTGCAGCAGTGTCAGTGTGTATCTGTCAAAATAGTCTGCGAGATGGAGAAGAAACGCAAGGAATGTGCAGAGAAATAGCGTGAAAAAATAGAACCAGGCCCTTAAAGCAGACGCTGTAAACTGTGTCAAAATATATGTTTTCTGCCCTTCATCAGCTCCAGCGGCAGATGATGATAGTGAGGAGGATCAGGAGAGAGATGAGAAAGTGTAGAGTCCGCGGTAAGCAGAACTACTTTCAAAATACTTAGGCTATGTCATGAGTGTAGGAACCCATAACCCAGTTACAGATTATTTCCACATCTGCATAGTTGACGATTCACTAGAAATTTAATGAGGCGTTTGTAAACCATGTTTTCCGCCAAAATAAAAGCTTGATGCAGTTTGCGTCAAAATAAAATGTGCTTATCTCTTTCAAGTATAGAAATTGGTACAAAACTAATTATGAAAGTTTCCTTTATTTTTTAGTGCATTTGTTTTACAAAATATGGCTATTACTGTCATTGGATTAATATTATAACTATTATTATGTAGTAGGTGTAATGTAAATAGACACTGTAACTAAAAGAGGTTTGAATTTTTCTTTGTTTAATTTGCACACTGAATATGGGTGAGCTTTTAATTTTGAACTCTCAAAGTGCACCAGATTGATGAATTTAACATTAAAATGCACAAAATTTGCGCACGGGGGGGCATGCCCCCGAACCCCCCTAGAAGGACCGAGGTCACCCACTACAGTTTTAACAAAAATCCTGTGAGAAAAACTTGTATTGCTATGCCAATGCAGCTTATAGCTTGTTTCAGGATTCATCACTGTGTAGTATAGTTCAACTGTATTAATAAATGTCAAATTTTTACTTATTTCATCTGTTAACTCTCACTCGTTCCTGTACTCACTCATTACATGGCATTAGTGGTTTTAATGAATAGGAGTTAGTATGCATATAATTAAGGGCGTGCAAAGATGGGTGGTGTTTATGATCATATAGTGGGCCGGTCTGGGCCAAAATGCCCGGGCCGATTTTTTGTCCCAGTCCAGCCCTGCTTGAAACCAACACGGAAGTGAGTTAAACTGCAATTCATTGACTGACCGCTTGGCCTGGCTGCAGAAGTGAGTCAAATCTGTATCTCCCTCATGTTAAAATTACCAACTTTACAGCAGAAAAAAACATGTTTACAGCCTGGATCTCTATGTGGCTTTGGTCTATACAGCTAATTTTGCCCTTCATAACAACTGTGAGGGGGGTGAATTTTTTTATAACTCATCCGTTTAGTTGATTAATATTTAAATTTAAGGGTGTGGCCACTTGAGTGACAGGTGGATTCCCGCTGATGTCAATGCTAGCCGTTTGTCTGCTGTTACTAGCCGTCACTTCACCTCAGCAAATGTTAGCTGCTGATCTTGCCTTCTCTGCAGTGTTTGTGCTTTTTTTCGGGATTATTTCATACAATTTAATACTTGGGTACAAAGCCCACGTCTTTGGATTCAGTCGTTGTCGTCGAGTATCGTTCGAGAGAACAACCAGCGCTGTATTTCAGTTGTTTTCCTCTGTGAACATGCACTAATGGATGTCTGACAATTTCGTTGCTTTTTGGGGTTTTCAAATTTAAAACGTCAATAAAGACTCGTTCGTTCTGCTCTCACGGAACAGATAGATTATAATATGCTTATGTACTGTCAGATGAAATCATGCAGGCGTCGGCGCTTTCTCCGTCCGTGCAATAAATGCACATCCATGAATGAGCGCGGATTTTCTAGCGCATTTACTTGCACTTCAAAGGCAATATATCTATGGTTTAACGGTTTAACCCATTTGAGAGGCGGCCAAAATCAGAATTTAAAATGGACTGAATAAGCTCTCTACGAACTTGAGCGATGTCGCGCTGACGGACCATGAAAGAGTGACTGACATGTATGCACATAAATCACTGTCACACACAAACACTCTCGAAGTAATACACAGTCTCACTTGTAGCCATGTATTTTAACTATTAAAATATTTCAAAGGGCAAAAACAGGAACTTTTAATTGGCTTTACATCATCAGCTAACTCGATGACGTCGAGCTAGGTGATTTCAGATAGCCAGGCTCATATCTATGGCCAGGCTCCTCAGCTCCACTCACCTAGGCCTGTTTGCCTATTTTCTGTTATCCGGGAGTGATGCAAGGCCAAGATGGCGACGGACGGCTCCGCCCACTTTAGGCTTCAAAAATGCTCTTCAGAAACCTACGGGTGACGTCACGGACACTACGTCCATATTTTTTTACAGTCTATATAGCCCCGTTTACATGTAGCATTGTATTCCGATTATAACCAGTTTAAAAGTCCAATCGGAATGAAATGCTCCATGTCAACACCTCAATCGGAATAAAAATGCTCAAACCGATTGAAATTTCAGTCGGATTGAAGGGGGTGGAATAAACCTTTTCATGAACCGATCAAACGAAAGATTACACCATGTAAACGAGCTGATCCGATTACTTTGAGTGTACGTCTTTCTGCGCATGCCTGGTTTTGCGCCAGATAATTCTGTCAGCCTTCTGTTTGTGATCCGTTGTGGATTCTGATCACCGTATAAGGTAGGAATATTTATACCCGATGCAAAAAACTATGCGCGCTAACCATTACCATAGTAAACATGGTAAATATGAACGCTTGAAGGAATCAGACAGTTATCTTAAGTTATCTTAATCCTGTTTTTATTTTATCTCTTTATACTGGACTATCCTCTTTTAAATATAACTGTATCCTTCTGGGAGAGAGTGCTAAAGCTCCTCAGGTCAAATTTCTGGTGGCATATTTGTAGAAATGATTCTTTATAAATGTGATGTAAAAGTAAATGTCCTGTAACTAGGCTACCAAATAAACAGAAACAGACGCGACTGAATAATTGTGTGTCCTCTTTCTTTTGTGAACGTTCACAAACGTCATAAACGGTAAACCACTTTATTTCTGTGTGACTATGTGCAATTTTGACACAAATTAATTCATTATGATCAATGTATCGTTTTTTATTGTAAACCTGTGGTGAAACATCTTTTCTTGGGTTTTAAATATTCAATTAAACAACAAAAATGCCAGCAAACGGTCGCTCTTGTTTTGCGATCACGCTGTTTCCAGTGATTTCTTTCTGATTAGTTTTCTGATAAAACTTCCATTTTATTGGTGAAATGATGGGTTAGTGTGACGTTGTTCCAGAGAGCCGTGTTACGGGCGTGTTTTAGTGAAGCGCTGTGGAGCTTCTGATCCGACAGTGGAAACGCAGCAGATTTTGGGCAAGGTCCGAACGTTACTGGCCCGAGGCTTAGCCTGGCAAGGCCCGTTTAAAGCCCTGGCTCGCACTGGCCCGACATTGGAAACGCGGTTAATGCCTAACGTACAACTAACGCGACGATTAAGTGATGCACCATCTTGACAGGATTGAAAACGTGGGAAATAATGAGCTTCCAGATCCGGCAGACAAGCTGTGTGCGCATGTCACAAAATGATTTCGATTGAAACCGTCAGCACATGTAAACACCTGATCGGTTTAGATAACATCCCATGTAAACAGTCAACCGGAATCCGTCAATCAGAATGATCTCAATCAGAATAGCTAAAAAGTGTGCATGTAAACGGGGCTATATATGGTGTTGACGCCTGATAAGGCAGAACATTCTCCCAGACCCAGACGGTCCAACATCGTACTGGTTCTATCACCTGCAGACGCGTAATAATCTTCGGAAACACTACCATTTCTCTGTCCACGCTCCACTTCATCTGCTAGTGAATTTAACGCTCGTATCAGCTCTGCCGCCGCCGCCGTGTTTCCTTCCAACACCTCAAAATAGCACCAGAGAATGTCTGGGCTCTGATAGCACCGTAGCGTATGTTTACCTGTTGCCGAGCAACGCCTTCACGCAGTGATTGACAGGGCTGGGCGGGCACGTGATTGGCTCAGAATGCATTTTCAAATTGCACATTGAATTTTGCTACATTCATTGCGGGACACTTAATGGAAATGCAATCGCAAGTGTCTTAACTGTGAGTGTAAATGCAATTAAGAAAAAATTACATTTATATTACAATTTTGCCACAGTTTTTGCTTGAACATGATAAACATATCTAATCATTTCTGTAATACATTTAAATTTAAATGTTGCAACTTATAAAGCATTAACATATGTAGCCTATTCAATTTACATATTAAAACTAGTGTATGAAATGGCAAATATAAATTATATAATTGAATTTTCATTTTGCACCAAACGTTGCACAAATGTATGGTAAAATTTAAATTTAAATACAGAAATGCATTGCCATTTTACATATTGCATTGTCATTTTGCATATTACATTTCAAAATGAATATTGCTACCCATAAGCGTCCATAGCGAGTGGTGCTTCGTGTGGCTTATTAAAGTGGGATTTGTCAGTGTGCCGTACAGGATCTTATTCTGCCTGACTGAATAAAGACAAAAAAATAGTTTTGAAATGTTTTTTTTTGCTTGTTTAAACAGGACATACAACAAATGTTTAGTGCTTGCATGAAATGCCAGGAAATGTTATAAGAAACATGTTATAAGAAGCGCTACTGGTGTTTGGTTTTGAAAGTTCCTGTGTACGTGACTTTTCTTATGATGGAGAATCGTTCATGAGCGACTGCAGCTTATAACAGAGGTCAAGGAAACCACAGAAGAAGAAGATGTGAGAAGACGGAAGCATTCTCTGTAACTTGAGTTAGTTTGACTGCTACTCTTGTCTTACCGACGGTGTAAAAGAGCTTCAGACACTCCCTGCACTGACCGTGAAGAAGACCTGATAGCCCAACTGCTGGTTTGTGCTGATTTATTTAGCTTTTACTTAACTGAATATATTTGCGTATTTAGTTTTACATTAACTGCATATATTGTAAAAAAAATAAAAAAAATAAAAATAAAATAAAACCAGATAAGCTTTTCACTTCCATTTGAAGTGACTCCGTGTTTAAACAGATCTTGTGCTTGGCAAATAAGTGACTGAATGATTGACAGCTTATTGAGAAGCCAAAACCAAACAGAAAGAAAATGAGTGACAGAGGTATGTACATTTACCAGTACTGCATACATCTAGATATAATCAGACACATAAATAATTTAAAATATCAATAAAAAAATGACATTTGTTTCTTCACAGTACCTCTACTTTCAAAAGAAGATGATAATGAGTCGTCAGGTAAGATTCAGTCGTTTCACTTTTCTTCACATCACACATTTTCAGATCATTTAATGGAAAGCTGCTGTTCATCACATTTTTTTTTATATAAACATTTTTTTTTTTTTTAGTTATAGCTACTTTTTGTTAGTTTGTAGTTTGTCTAACTGAAGTTTTATAAGGCTAGCTTGGTTAATGCTTAACTTCTTTTAATTATGAGTAGCTTGGGAAAGCAGTTTCAAATTGTATTTTTTCAGCACTGCATATGTGTGTGTGTATGTGTATTATACAGTATACTGACATTTATTTCTGAAAGCGCTCAGCATTTGACATTTGCTATTTGATCAAATGTAGCTTGCATCTGTCACAACTGATACTGTATGTCATTGTAGGAAGAAAATCCTCTGCTGTGAAACGGAAGCCACTGAATCATGGGAGGAGACAGCCATGGACAGAAGACAGAACTACAAGTATATATTTCACATTTATTGATTTAGCAGAGCCTTATCCAAAGGACCTGACAAATGAGGAACATCACATGTCATAAGAGACATCCATATTCACAGTACACAAAGTTGAAAATAAAAGTTCATAAGATAGATTAGAAGTGAAATGCTTAAAAGATTAAAAAGATGTATTTTTAATAAAGTGAAGATAAGTGACTTTGTTTATGGTTATGTTATAGTTACATAGCTGGGGGGAGGGCTGTTAGGGGGGATTGGGGGGATGTAAAAAAAAAATATTGCATCACAATAAGTGTATTGTGCTAAACTGAATTTTATTAGGTTTAGTGACAACATGTTACAATGTTTACATACAATTTCTGGTAAGCTACGCTTTTTTATTATTTCAATTCAATTATTGTGATTTGATTTAATATTGACTCATTTGGATAAATATTAGGTAGGCTACTAACCTGGGAAAACCCAGACAACTTCCTGCAAATTTAGATTTGCTCAGCAAGTAGTCTGGCAAAGAGCTCATTCTAGTCCATTTCCCCATGCCGAGAAATCGTGGCACCAATCAGAAACGTTAAGGCGGGCTTTACACATGACGATCGCTCTGATTGGTTTTAGGTCTAGCCTATCCAATTGTGCTCAGAGGCATTTGAGCGACGTCCATTCCAACGTCCATTGGTGAAGCGCACCAACTTTTAAATGAATTATTATATTCAAATTGCAAACACATGAGGACAGTCTCCATGATAGACCCACTGGCAGATGAACGTGCAACTACATTCCTCTCCGAAACGGTAGGAAATTAAATTAGATTAAATAGAGGATTTTAACTGTGACAAGATGACTGACAGGGCAGTTTACATGACGGGATGCACGCGACACATCCGTCCGATAAAGATGACGAAGTAGTATGTCCCAAAGCTTGCCTACTTTTTTGCTACACATTCGAAAGTAAATACATTTTCTTCACAAAAAGAGTACATATGGCGTAGTGTAACATAGGCGAATTGGGACGCAGCATATGGCTTTACACATGACGATCTCTGATTGGTTTTAGGAGTTTTAGGTCTATCCAGTTGCGCCCAGAGGCATTTGAGCGACGTCCGTTGGTGACACCCCTTTGGAAATGAGTTATTAAAGGAGCTTTGCCAGACCATAACTCAGTTACTACTGAGAATGGTCTGGTTTTAACCAGGCTAGTAGGCTACACAAGAAAGGCATTCATTTTTCTCAAGAAAAAAACAACTCACCTAATGCTGTAAACATACAGAGAGCCCTATCAGCTGGCAGTATTTAAGGTTAAAAATAACTCAAATTAAATATAATGCATTTTTTTATTATAATAACAACTTTATTTAATGATATAAGTAAAAATATAATAAATATGTAATATAGTACACATATTTAGCAGAATACTCTCTATAGCTCTTTTTTTTCTAGCCAACTAACGTGCTATAGCCTATTATGGTCATTAAATGGTTTTCCTGAGGTAAATGTTATGTGACATAATTGTTCTCCAGCTGTTTTATTGACCTCTTTGTTTGATTGATTGGTCGATATCATGTATGAGGAATAAATATTTCAGTAAGTTGTAGGCTACTGTATCTTTCAACAGTGTTCATTCGTGTTTATTTACTATTCTTTTTCATTTACGATCTATCGCGTCACATTTACAAGCGCCAAAACGGTATTTATTGTTTGAATTTCATAATAAAAGTGACAGAATCTGAGAGTTGAGATTCTTTTATATCATAAGTAACCTGCTCTGTCTAGTCTGTCGGTCTCCGTGTTCTCTTTGCTTTGCGATTTTTCTGTGCGTGAGAAAATGGATGTGTGGCGTGAGAGCGTGTGAAAAGTGTCAATTCGCCCTTCGCAAAGACCCGCCCCCCTTAGTTACTGTCGCTATGTCCGACAAGCTACGCTGCTCTCACGCCACACCATGTTCTCACGCAGTGAAAAATACATCGCGGAGCAGAGAGGAGACTGACAACACGCTGACAGACAGGACAGACCAGGTTACTTTTCGGTTATTTTCTGTACACACCAAACTAATAAAGCATATTATGTACAGAAAAGCAGATGAGCACAGAATATGAAAGCAACGCGTTTAATTATATGTTAAGCATTCCCTTTCATTGGTTCTCTCGACATTGCGATAGCGGTCGCTATGGGAACACCTTCGGTGTGACGAGTGTCTGAAGATCCTTATACCATCCCGCCAATTTGATTGGCCAATAGCGCTTAGCATCGCCCAAAGAATACTAAGAGTACAAGTAGATATCAGCGAGCTGCACGCTATTTGATCAGATTTTTTACCTTCAGGAAGCGGATTTTCTGTTGCCCGTAAGAAAGGCTATTTCTCGTGTTCATTGCCATACCTCTATGGAAGTAAAATAATGCCAAATGTTCTCTTGAAACAAAAAGCCTGTTGAATTGCACTACTTGTAAAAATAGGCATTGCATTAACCCTGCTTGCATTTTAATGCATTGTATTTTTAGGGATTGCATTTTTATGGGCTGAAATTCAACATGGTTGAATATTTAAGCTGTGAATATTTCAATTCAAAACATTTCAAACACATTTTCATTAATAAAAATTCAATAATCCATATTCACCTTTCATATTTCACTTCCAAAATATTCAAACTGTTTAAAAATACAACCTATAATATTCAACAGGCAATTTCCGGTCCATTTTATTTCGCTTTGCAAATTCGCTTCCACAAATTCAGTGGTTCAAATTCAACAGAAAATTCTACGTTGACATCCAGGAACTGGAGGAAAAGCAGTAGATTACCGAGCATACTCTCCATCTGCTGTTAGTCAACCTCACCAGCAGGGGGTGCAAAAGCGCGTGTTGTTGACGAAGACCAGCAACAGTTAGAACAAGTCATTCATTCATAAAACTCATTTACAGCAATGTAAGTGTATTTGTGATTATTATGACGTCTGTTTTATATTAAATTCAGTGTCTTCATTGTTACTTTTCCTGTGTAGCCTACAAGCATCTTTCTCTACCGTGAACGAGATTGTAATGTTATTCCCCGATGCGGATATACAGATCCAATGTTACATTTTTGAGGTTGACATATATTTCTCTTGGTTGTTTAGTTGCCTTAACTTTATATTGTGGCGATGTGCTGCATGCAGGCTATTAGGGTTTCCCTCAATACTTCAGGATTCTCCTGCTGGACATATAAAACGCTTGTAGCTTAATGGACTAATTACAGTGATATAAAAGACCAAACTCGCAGCCAAGCAGATGGACTCAGAATATGCGCAAAGTTTAATGCTGAGCATATTCCAGTGATAGACTGGCATAAAGTTGGCTTGACGTTGGACATTCGCACATTTAGGGACCGTCTCTAAATGACTTTGGTATACACGTTTCTAACTTCGATAGCATTTGAATAGAACGACTTACGGTCATAAAACCAACTGTAAAGTGTTCATGTAGTGTCAGGCCTAATGCGCACACTTTCGATTTTTGTTATTTATTCAAATAAATTGAAGTTTGCTATTGAAGTTAGAAACGTGTATGCCAATGTTGTATGCAACTTTTTAAGCGATTTACAGTTAAACTAACAATAGGAGGACATCATCATCATCAATCGGCTGCGAACAAAACGGGTTTGCAGTCGGTCACAAGTTTTCTCCATTCTGTTCGATTACTAGCAGCTCTTCGCATCTCGTCAGCAGTTGGTGGCATGTCGTTGTTGATTAATTTGCCGATATATGTGTGATATAATGTGCGTGGCTTTCCTCGACTTCGTTTGCCATGTCGTTCTTCGGGCGCATATAACACATATTTGTTAATTTGGTCGTTTGGGTCTCTTCTAAGTGAATGGCCGACGAAGCGTAGTTGTCTTTGTTGGATTTGAAGGATAAGCTGGTTCTTTTCGACTGCTTCGTATACAGCTTGGTTACTTATTCGATCCATTTTCTTGATGCCGAGCATGATTCTGTAGCAACTGGTGGCGAAGCTGTTGAGTGAGTTTTGCATTTTCTGGTTGATGATCCAACTTTCGCAGCCGTACAGGAGGATGGAGATGCACGCTGCTTCAAAGATGTTTAGTTTGAGTTTGATTGGTAGAGTTTTTGATAGAAATACATCCTTCATTTTCCAGAATGCTCCCCACGCTTGTCCTTTTCGTGCTCTGATGTCTGCTTCGCTCGACGCGATTTAAGAGCCAAGATACTTGAAGTCTTTTGTCCACTCGATTTTTTGTCCGTCTAGTTCGATGAACTGATGTAAGTTGATCGGCATCTCTGGCCCGGCAAGCTCTTGGTTGCTAAATGCTTCCGTCTTTTTAATGTTGACCTCGAGTCCTACTCGTTTTGCCCACTTCGCTGTTGTTTGAAGTTGAGCTTGCGATTTTTCTAGATTTTGCTGCTTGTTGTTGTCGCCGCCCTCGAGCAGCGCAATGTCGTCGGCAAAATCGAGGTCGAACAGTGAAGTGGCTGGATATCTCTATGATCTAGATAGATTCGTCGTGAAGCCATGTGAGCCCGTTGATGTTACATGCTCTTGTTCTGCTTTCTTTAAGACGAAGTCTATGACGATGATAAATAGAAAGGGAGCTAGTGTGTCTCCTTGAAGAACGCCAGTTGAGATGTTGAACTGTTCTGATAGCTTGCCCTCGACCATTACTTGACTTTTTGAGTTGTTGTAAAGAGTGCGAATCACTCTTACGATTTTATCAGGAATTCCGTAGTGTCGCAAGATGTCAAACATGGCGTTTCGTATGAGCGAGTCAAACGCTTTCTTAAAGTCGCTGAATATGATGTAGAGGTCTAGGTTCTTGTCGATGGCGCCCTCGATTATTCGTCTAAGTATGTGAACTTGTTCGGTGCATCCTCTTTCTCTTCGAAATCCTGCTTGATTCTTTCTCATGATGTCGTCGACTGGTTTTCTTATTCTGATCCCTCTGTAGTTATTCATCAGTGTAAGATCACCTTTCTTGGGCAATGGAACGATGAGACTGGTGGTGAATTGCTCTGGTGCTTTTTCTTGCATGTAGACATCATTGCATATGTTACACAGCTGTCTGACTGCGTGATGGCCTCCGTATTTGAGAGCTTCGGCGGTAATGGGATAGTCGCAACCTGGTGATTTGCCATTTTTGAGTTCGTCTACTGCCATTTTGACTTCATCGAACGTGAATGGGCCTATATCGATCTCTAAGTCTCTGGTTGCTGGCTCGATATGTAGATGTTCCGTGACTGTTGCGTTGTTCAGTAGAGTTTTGAAGTAATTTTGCCATTCGTCTAGCAGTTCCTTAGGAGAATTGATATCGCTACCATCTGTTTTCTTCATTTTATGCTTGTTTATTGATTTTGTTTTGCCGCTGATCTCATTGATAACTTCCCATGTGGTTCGTAGCCTGTTTGCTTTCGCAGCTTCCTTGAGACGCTCGAGTTTCTCTGATAGGAAGGCGATCCTGTCCTGCTGGTAAGACTCGAGAAGCTTCTGACTTAAATCATGGCACTCTTGCTTTTCTTTTCGGTCTCGTTTGGCTCGGTTTCGTTGGTCAAGTAAGTTTGTTGTTCGACTTGAGACCCAGTTTTTAGGGGCTTTTTTCTTGATAAGGCCGACTGTTGATTTAGCCGCTTTTTGGATGGTTGCTACAAAGTGGTCATATTTAGTTTGTACGTCTTGTTCGTCTTCGCTTAGCACGCTGAAGTGGTTTTTGATTGCGATCGCATATTTGTTTTGTAGCTCGTTATTCTCTTTTAGCTTCCTCCAGTCGTATTTTGGTCTCTTATTCTTATTTTCGACTGGTGCGCGCAGACTGACTCTTATTTGCGCGTTGACTATGCGATTATCTGAGCCGACGTCTACTGTGTTATATGCTCGAATGTTCTTCACTGAGTTTGCCCATTTTCCGCTTATAAGTATGTGGTCAAGTTGTGCTCGATTTTTGTCATCGTTTTCCTTTCTGTTAGCGTCGGGTTGCCACGTCCAGATTCTAGATAGGAGGACAACAATATGCAAGTGCTATGACTCTTCCCAGTTTAAGCTAATGCAATATATATATACTGTATATATATATAGAGAGAGAGAGAGAGAATAGAAGAGAAGATAAAGTGTTAGTATTAATTGATCAAGTGTTGATTTTATGCCAGTATATCATGAAACGCTCAGCATGAAACTTTGCGCGTTAAGTTCACATTCTTAGTCCATCTGCTTGCCTGTATATAGTAGCCTACAGCCTACATCCCCAATAAGGTGCGAGTTTGGTCTTTTATATCACTGTATTAGCCCATTAAGCTACGTTAAGCGTTTTGTCCCGACGGAAGGGGAATCCTGTAGCCTGACTTGGTCATACTCAGATTCTAGTCAGAATGTGAGTCTGATACTGCTCCATTGGGCTGTGATTATGGGGCGTGTTTCAAACCAAACCAGGAAGGAAAATGCCTCTGCACTCAATTGGATAGACCTACAACCAATCATAGCAGCGGAGTAAGTGACGTATGTTTTTCATTCATGTTTCCGATCGACAAATGCCTTGATCGCGGTTCTCTGTTCCTCTTTTAAAATGAATGCGCTGTCGATATCTTCTATAACAGACACGATGGCGGAATCTACACATAATGTTTTATAAACAAAGTTCGGAGGAGCACGTTCAAATAATCGATCCAATCAACTTGTCATGAAACAATTACCATGTCTACCCTATCAGCATGAGAGGAAGCATATATATTTATTCACTCTGTCAACTCACCTAACATTCCTTGACAGTTTTCAGCATCCCTCCACTCACTCTTGGCTTGTTCCTCCACAGCCAGGAATACGGGGGGAGTAGGCTACTTTGGGTTCGGGCCGAATACCGAGCCCGGAGCCCTCTCCTCAGACAGCACGCCAAATATACATTTATTCTATCTGACTTATTTGTAAGTGTGATCCATAGGTGTGAACTCGTGAAATCTCAATTCTCCAGCGGCAATCTTCTTTGTTGTAAACAAATTCAACCCAAGCGCTCTTTGATGACGTAGTGATTACGTTACCGTTGCTCATCTGTCCATCATCGTATAAAGCCCGCCCTGACAATTTGACTGGTCTGAACAATTTTTGTTCGGGCATAATAGCACTTCAACGGATCAAGTCCAGACCGAACTTCCCGACCAAAAATTGTTGTGGACGGGCTAAGTTCGGCTGGCATCCAGGCTAGGAATCCTGAGTATATTGAGGGAAACCGATTATAATCCCGTTCATGGTAGAGAAAGCTGATGACATGTAGGCTACACAGGGAAAGTAACAATGAAGTTATTGAATGAAACATAAATACAGCTTTTGTGTGTTTATCATCTTTTCCGCATATATACTGACACAGATAATCATTTTCATTGTATGAATGAATGGCTTGCTCTAACTGTTGCTGGTCTTCAACAACAACACGCGCTTTTGCACCCCCTGCTGGTGAGGTGCTGGTGAGCCCTGCAGTTCCTGGATGTCAATGTTGAATACTGTCGAATTTGAACCATTGAATTTGTTATGGTTAACGCAATGCCTATTTTTTTCAAGTAGTGCAATTCAACAGGCTTTTTTGTTTCAAAAACATTTGGCATTATTTTACTTCCATATACCTCACAGCAGTTTCACTCCTCTCAGGCGGACACGATGAGCTACAGGAAATCCATCGACGCGTGTGTGATAGATGTGACCAGTAAAGGAAAAAAGAACATGGAGGCAGCAGGCTACTGCAAACGTTGAGGGGTTTATTTCCACAGAATGGGGTTACAAAAGTAAAGCAAATGTTAACTGAGGTAAACCAAACTATTTTTAAAGAGGAAAAAAATTACAAATAAAATAAAATAAATAACAAATTTATACATTGGTGACCAGCAATTAACACAAAAAGGGGGACACGCAGCCACATAATGGCCATTACACACAATAAACAAATATGAAAACATCAAATATACATAAACAAACACTTCAAATAATACTATCAAATAATTTAACTTTATTAAATGTACTTCTTATACATAAAAGAAAAGGACGTGAAATAGTCCTTGGAGTCCCCCCGGAGCAGAAACCGGAATGGTTGCGGCCTGATCATTGGCCGGAACCATGTACGTCCGATGTTACCACCCTTTTGACGGTGCACCAACTCACGGGACTCAGACGTAACAAACAAGTAAACAAAAAGAACGGTAAGAATAAACTCAGCATACTAAACGTTAAAGAGTGTGCGCACTTAACTCCAAACGCAAGTTTAAATAAAGTTTATTAAACCACAATAATGTTGTTGTGTATTCTTTACTGTAAACAAATTCCATTTAATAAAAAGACACAAACTGACCTGACCCAGGCTCACCAACATCCGCCACAGCGTGTGACAGGTTCATCGCAGGAGGAGCTCACTCACAACAGGTGCATGCTGTGTTTGGTCCTTAATCACGCTCAGGCGACGCTTAACGGCCTATCTGACTGTCGACACTGCAATAGCCTGCGTTTAAAAGTTTTGAGCTCCAGGCTCGCCTGCTTTCTGATAAAAGAAGGCCTCGCGTCTATTTCTTTTGTTTGTGGCCCGTTTGACGATGATGTGCTGTCTACATCTGCCTCTGACTCTGAGGAGCTCATAGGCGATGTGTTTAGTTCTCTCCCTCCGAGCGGACAGGAGAAACACACTTCTCTGTCGTACAATGAGCTGTAGACAAGCTGGGACTAGAATGGGAGTGCGAGCCCACGCAACCTCAGGCCCAGTCGAAACTGGCAGATCGATATTTGGCTAGCCCAGCTTAGCCGCTTAAGCCTCTCCCCTTCTTCCAAGACCTCCACCACGAGGTTTCGAAGTCTTGGAAGCTGCCATTTTCGGCACGCATTGCTAACCCCGTTGCCGCTGATTTTGCCACGGTTTCTAAAATGGCTATGCGGCAATGCCGGCCATTGAAGAAACGCTTGTGGCCCATTTCACTTCAGCTCCAGCTTGGAAGTCACAGCCCTTGCTGCCATCCAAACCGTGCAGGATTACTTATGCTTTGGTTGGAAAATCGTACATGGCCGCTGGACAGGCAGCAGCTTCTCTTCACTCAATGGCTGTACTCCAGGCTTATCAAGCACAGCTACTTAAAGAGCTAGACGAAGGGGAAGGTATGACACCAGAGGCTGTTAAGGAGCTCAGGTGGGCTACTGACTTGGTGCTTAGAGCTACCAAGCACACTGCCCTTGGCTCACCTTTGGCTCTCTCTTCAAAGACAACAAAGAAAAGGACAAAACCTTAATGCTGGATGCCCCCATATCTAAAGACGGCCTATTTGGCGAGTCTGTGACCGCTGTGGTGGAAAATTTTCAGGCAGTCTGCTGTTTATCACCAGCTCATCCCACGCAGGTCTAGGGAGACCGAGACCGACACCCAGGAATGGCCCAGAGCCAGACTTTACGCCTTCCCACTGATTCGGTTACTCTCGGCGGTTCTTCTCAGAGTGAGAACGGCCAAGGTGAGACATCTGTTGCTTGTGGTCCCGTTTTGGCCCACTCAGATATGGTTCCTCAGACCTGGTCAGTCTGCTGTGGTCAGTCAGTCAGAAGTTGTGGGCGCGACCCCTGAGCGGGGGTACATGATAATGCATTCCAGTCTCTCAGCTGAGATTACAGACACTATGCTTAATTCTAGGGCCCCTTCTATGAGGCGCCTGTATGCTTTTAAATGGAGGCTGTTCGTCTCTTGGTACGGCCAACACAACCTGGACCCAGTTCCTTGCCTTGTGAGTTCAATAATGGAGTTCCTACAGAGTTATTTTTCAGCCCCTGCCACACTTAAGGTTTATGTGGCCGCTATATTTGCTAAGCATGTGCCCTTGGGAGGTGTTTCTGTAGGACGTCACCCCCTGGTTTCCCTTTTTCTGCAAGGGACTAGACAGCTTAGGCCTTTCCATCCTGTATGAATTCCCTTTTGGGATTTAGCTTTCTGGAAGGGCTGAATGTGTTTCTCTGGGGTCCTACACTAAGTATTTGAGCTTATATACACCACTGAAGACCTTACAAATTCCTTGTAAGGTAGAAAAACATGTTGCTAATGTTTAAAATGGAACGTATATCTCACACTTACACATGGCACAATCCACTATCCATATATTATGTTTTATTAACGTAGTTCGGGAGGAACACATCAAAATAAGCTACTCTATTGCCACCTGCTGTCTACAATCAGTAATCACAAATACTCTAGTATCACCAGCTGTCTACAATCAGTAATCAGCATATCTACCCAATCAGCACGAAGGCAAACCATATATAATCACAGTCAAACTCACCTAAGGATATTCTACAGTCTTCAGAATCCCTCCACCACCCCGTCTCCTCTCACTCACCAGGTCACTTCCTAAACCTGGGGGGGAATACTCTGTGTTCGGGCCAATTACCAAGATCAGAGCCCTCTCCCCGGACAGCATGCCAAATACGTTTACCAATTTAATCTATCCGACTTATTTGAAAGTGTGAACTCATGAAAAAGAAAACTGTCCTCCTTTAGTGCATACATTCGTGGTACATATGCATCAGTGGAAAACATTTATTTCCTTATAAAGAACAGGCCAACTGTATAACAGTTGATGTACACATCATCACTGGAAAACCTTTGCATCAGTGGAACATATGTTGCATTGCACACATACTTCTATGCAAAATATAGCTCATCCCATATCTCTCTGACTTTACAAAATACATTATACAAATTATTATGAACATTAATAAAGGAAAATAATACTGAAAATAAAATTAAACAGTGAAATTTTTGTCTTTAGTAAGACAGTGATATTAAGACTCTTCTGTATGCCCTGTGGGGTATGTTGTCACATTTCACTTCCATTCTTTCAGGGTTAATAAAGAAAGAATTATGCACTGTATTAATGAATCAAAACCAAATAATTGTGCTAGACGTGTGAAATGAATGTGGGAAAAATAAATTCTCTGAACCCTAAGTGGAGTTACAAAAACTGAGAAAGTCAGAAAGGTTGTTTCCCACTCTACTACGCTCTACTTTTTAACAAGTTTATTTAAAACTTCAGATCTCCGTTTTAATTTATATTTGTAATTATTTTAAAATGCTCTATTCAATCCCAAATATTGTTATCTGATTCACAGGATCAGCTTCATCTGAACTCAGGATTGTTCTTCTGGGTAAAACTGGTTCAGGAAAGAGTGCGACTGGAAACACCATCTTAGGTCGAGAGTGTTTTAAGAAGGAAACTGCTCTAGTGTCAGTCACTAACACCTGTAATAGAAGAGAAGTAACGATTGATGAGAGGAGCATCTCAGTCATCGACACTCCAGGACTGTTTGATACGAAAATGACAGTGGAGAAACTGAAGGAGGAAATAGTGAAGTGTGTCTACATGTCTGTTCCTGGTCCTCATGTGTTTCTGATGGTCATCAGACTGGATGTGAGATATACAGAAGAGGAGAAAAACACTGTGAAATGGATTCAGAAGAACTTTGGAGAAGAAGCTGCACGTTACACCATCATTCTATTGACTCACGCTGATGCACTAGACGGGAAATCATTAGATGAGAGTATCAGAGAAAGTAATGATCTCCGGGCTCTTATTGGTAAGTGTGGAGGCAGATTTCACTCATTCAACAATAAGATCATGGACAACCGCTCTCAGGTCACTGAACTGCTGAAGAAGATTGAGAAGATGGTGGAAGCGAACGGAGGACTGCATTATACTAACGAGATGTACCAGGACGCTCAGAGCAGGATACTAGACAGAGCACAGTTCTGTAAGTGTCTTTCTGTGTTTTTGAGACATAACTCTTACGAAAATATTTTCCCATATATTTGATCAGTATATTAAATGGTTTGAATTTAGTCCTATCTGTTTCATTTCATACTCTATTGATTCCATTAAATTTAGTCTACATGTGAATTATAGTCCATATTTTTTGGTTTTTGTGATTGTAGTCAGTCCACAAGATTTGACACATATCTTCTGATCTTGAATTCAAGACTAGCAGTTCATAGTTTCCTTTGTCATGATTTATTTTCCAAGTCAAAAAAGAATCCCATTTCGTTCAGTCTTCTTATATCATAATCCTCTTGTGTATCAAAATCTTCTCTTGAAAAGTTTTTTTGTTGAGTACTTAAAAATGCCACTCAAGGAACACACAAGGTTAACCAAGGGAACTAACAAGACACGCCTAGGGAGACTAATCGGCATGAAAAAATGTTGTTTGGAGTCAGACCATTTCATTTTATGAATGTGAAACTTTCCCATTAAAGGGATAGTTTACCTAGGGTGACCATACGTCCTCTTTTTCCCGGACATGTCCGGCCGGGATTTCGAGATCGCCCAAAATGTCCGGGATTCAGCTTTTGCTCTCTACAGTCGCCATTCATTATGCCATTGACCCTAAGTTTACCTAAAAATTAAATTAGCCCATGATTTACTCATCCTGAAGCCATAGCCATATATTGAAAAACATCCTGGCTCTTCCAAGCTTTATAATGGGACTGAATGGATAGATGCACTTTGAAGGACTTCAAAACAGAAACACCCATCATAAAAGTGCTATCATGGATAGATGCACTTTTATCATGGATAGATGAACTTTTATGATGGAGAGATGCACTTTTATGATGGATAGATGCACTTTTATGATGGACAGATGCACTTTTATGATGCTCTTTTCACTGTCTGTCCTGGCCAAGGTTATGGAAACTCTGGTGAATGAACAATTGAAAGAGTTTCTAACTACCAACAATATTTTGTCTAATTTTCAATCAGGTTTTCGTAAAAAACACAGCACAACTACAGCATCCCTAAAAGTAGTAAATGATTTTATTGACTCTTTAGATAAAAAAACAACATTGTGCAGCTCTTTTCATTGACCTATCAAAGGCTTTTGATACTGTGGATCATGCAATATTTAAACAAAGACTTCTCAGTGTTGGGTTGTCAGAACAAACAGTCTGCTGGTTTGAAAACTATCAGGTAGATCTCAGTGCGTACAGGCAGATGGTCTCACTTCCAGCCCTCTTAGTATATCCAAGGGTGTGCCCCAGGGGTCAGTGCTGGGACCACTCCTATTTATATTATATATCAACAATCTTGATCAAAATGTCTCCAACGCAAATTTTCATTTCTATGCCGATGATACTGTGATATACTGCTCTGCATCAACTTCAAACTAAGCTCTTTGTCAGCTACAACTTGCTTTTGATACTGTACAACGTACCTTGTTCGATTTAAAACTTGTTTTGAATGATGACAAAACAAAACTTATATTGTTTTCCAGTGCAAAATCAAAGTCACGGAACCTTCTACCTATCACTACTTCTCCGGGCTCCGAGATTGAGTCTGTATCTCAATACAAGTATCTTGGTATCCTAATTGATGATTCACTCTCTTTTAAACCTCATATTCAGCAGCTGGTAAAAAAAAAACTGAAGCTTAAACTGGGTTTTTATTTTAGAAACAAGTCATGTTTTTACTTTGAGGCCAAAAGGAGGCTTGTTGCTGCCACTTTCTTGTCAGTGCTGGACTATGGCGATGTTATATACATGCATGCGTCCATTACAAGCTTGAAATTGTTGGATACTGTTTATCACGGAGCTCTTAGGTTTATCACAAACTTTAGAGCTCTTACTCATCACTGTTCTTCGTATGATCAGGTTGGTTGTAGGGCTGTGTATTGGAAAGAATCTGGCGATACGACGTATCACGATACATGGGTCACGATTCAATATATTGCAATATATTTCGATACTGTGCATAAGGCGATATATTGGGATTTTTTTTAAGTAAAATATATTAAAAATATTTTAAAAAAGACATGATGTGCATAAAAGTAAAAGAAGTTTACTTTAGGTAAACAATTCAGTACACAGAAAATCAAACTGCCAGTTTGGGATTGTGGTTCACAGGTTCTTAGTGAGCAAATTTTTATATGCTCAAGTAGGCCATAATAAAAGAAAATAGGTACATAGCCCCTGTCACAATACAAAACAACAACGTGAACTGGACGAAAATGAATGAAAGTGGATGAAAGTGAACAAAATGAATGTGTCATATATTGAAATCAAGTTTTATGTGATAAAAGATTTTAAAAGAACTGGACGCGCGAATGAGGCGAACCGCGCCGCGCTAAACGCCTCGTGCCGCAGGACCTCCAGAGGCGCGTAAACGCGTCTTTGCATTGACTTAACATTGAAATCACTCGCGCCAGATGCTCTTTTCGTGTTTGGTGTGAACGATGCACGCGATTACATTTAGAAATAGACAAGCTTTGTTTCCAAATGCACCAAGCAAAGATATCCTATCAATTGTATAAACTTTTATAAAGCCAGCCAATATAATCACAATAAACACATCCAAAATGAAATATTTAACATATATACGCAACGTCTAATTTGTAAACAAAATGATTTACGCACTAAATCCAGCATAAACTCCGGCACAATTTGCATATGTTTAAACTCTCAAGACAGACGTCACATCCCGAACCTCACAGCAATTGGCTGCCAACTGCGTTTTTCGCTTGATATTTGTATAAAGGAACTGTCTAACTTTTTGACGCTCTCGGTCGCTCTCAACGCTTTCTCCGGTCCGCTGTCAATCCTAAAATGTCCAGTGGACACGCACCGTTATAGGCGAGCCTGGCGAGGACACTAGTGGTGCGTCTCAGCATAGCTATCTAGTGGTAGGGATTTAAACAACATAAACGTGAACCAGTGTCTTACGGTCTTACCATGAATATTTTTGGACGTAAAAAAAAAAAAAAATCGATATTGCGTTTTTGAAAATCGATACAGTATTGCAAAATAAAATATCGCGATACTCAGGTGTATCGATTTTATCTTACAGCCCTAGTTGGTTGGTCTGCATTGTCCATCCGTAGACTTAATCATTGGTACATTTTTATCTACAAAGCTATTCTTGGTCTGCTTCCCCCATACCTTCAATCTTATATCAAAAAGAAAGGTACAGGAAGATATTGTCTTCGTTCTGAGGACTAGATACTTAAAAGGGGCGTTTAAGTATGTGGCCTCCTGCGCTTGGAATCAGCTGCAAAATGTACTGAATCTTAAGGAGCCGGTTTCATTGGTTGATTTTAAATTACCTTAAATGACATGGAGGCTATACAAACTGGCTGTAGATGTTATGACTGACTATTCGGACGATCCTTGCTGTTGTTTATCGCTTGTGATAATATATATGAAACTTTGATATTTTATGACCTTGTAACTCACTATTTATTACCAGCATAAATTGTTATATGTTATATGTTGATGTTATATGTTATACATTTTTATGTCTGTAACCTTGCTAATTGGGCTGCTGCTGCCTGTCTTGGCCAGGGCGCTCTTGGAAAAGAGATTCTTAATCTCAATGAGTTTTCTTTCTGGTTAAATAAAGGTAATAATAATAATAATGATGGATAGATGCACTTTTATGATGGACAGATGCACTTTTATCATGGATAGATGCACTTTTATCATGGACAGATGCACTTTTATGATGGACAGATGCACTTTTATGATGAATAGATGCACTTTTATGATGGACAGATACACTTTTATGATGAATAGATGCACTTTTATCATGGACAGATGCACTTTTATGATGGACAGATGCACTTTTATCATGGATAGATGCACTTTTATGATGATAGATGCACTTTTATCATGGATAGATGCACTTTTATGATGAATAGATGCACTTTTATGATGGACAGATGCACTTTTATGATGAATAGATGCACTTTTATCATGGACAGATGCACTTTTATGATGGACAGATGCACTTTTATCATGGACAGATGCACTTTTATGATGGACAGATGCACTTTTATGATGAATAGATGCACTTTTATGATGGACAGATGCACTTTTATGATGAATAGATGCACTTTTATCATGGATAGATGCACTTTTATCATGGATAGATGCACTTTTATGATGAATAGATGCACTTTTATGATGAATAGATGCACTTTTATGATGGACAGATGCACTTTTATGATGAATAGATGCACTTTTATCATGGATAGATGCACTTTTATCATGGATAGATGCACTTTTATCATGGACAGATGCACTTTTATGATGGACAGATGCACTTTTATGATGAATAGATGCACTTTTATCATGGATAGATGCACTTTTATGATGGACAGATGCACTTTTATGATGAATAGATGCACTTTTATGATGAATAGATGCACTTTTATCATGGACAGATGCACTTTTATCATGGATAGATGCACTTTTATGATGGACAGATGCACTTTTATCATGGATAGATGCACTTTTATGATGAATAGATGCACTTTTATGATGGACAGATGCACTTTTATGATGAATAGATGCACTTTTATCATGGACAGATGCACTTTTATGATGGACAGATGCACTTTTATCATGGATAGATGCACTTTTATCATGGACAGATGCACTTTTATGATGGACAGATGCACTTTTATGATGAATAGATGCACTTTTATGATGGACAGATGCACTTTTATGATGAATAGATGCACTTTTATCATGGACAGATGCACTTTTATGATGGACAGATGCACTTTTATCATGGATAGATGCACTTTTATCATGGACAGATGCACTTTTATGATGGACAGATGCACTTTTATGATGGATAGATGTACTTTTATTATGGACAGATGCACTTCTATCATGGACTTCTATCACTTTTATGATGGACAGATGCACTTTAATCATGGATAGATGCACTTTTATGATGGACAGATGCCCTTTCATGATGGATAGATGCACTTTTATGATGGACAGATGCACTTTTATGATGGACAGATGCACTTTTATGATGATAGATGTACTTTTATGATGGACAGATGCACTTTTATGATGGATAGATGCACTTTTATGATGGACAGATGCTCTTTTATGATGGACAGATGCACTTTTATGATGGATAGATGTACTTTTATCATGGACAGATGCACTTTTATGATGGACAGATGCACTTTTATGATGGATAGATGCACTTTTATGATGGACAGATGCACTTTTATGATGGATAAATGTACTTTTATGATGGACAGATGCATTTCTATCATGGACAGATGTACTTTTATGATGGATAGATGCACTTTTATGATGGATAGATGCACTTTTATCATGGATAGCTGCACTTTTATGGACTGCATTTATATAGCGCTTTCACAGACCTATGGCCACCAAAGCGCTTTACATATAGCCTCACATTCACCCATACATTCATAGACCGATTATGATGGATAGATGCACTTTTATGATGGACAGATGCACTTTTATCATGGATAGATGCACTTTTATCATGGATAGATGCACTTATAGATGCACTTTTATGATGGATAGATGCACTTTTATCATGGATAGATTCACTTTGATGGACTTCCAAAAACAAAAACCCATTGACTCCCATTATAAAGTTTGGAAGAACCAGGACATGTTTTAATATAACTCTGATTGTATTTGTCTGGAAGAAGAATGTCATACACACCTAGGATGACTTCAGGGTGAATAAATCATGGGCTAAATTTCATGTTTGGGTGAACTAACCCCTCCACATCAATATAATATATTTTTGTATGTATGCAATGGAAAAATGATTTAGAATGTTCCAGCACATGTTTTACTATATCCACTGTTCAGTATTTTTTTAGGGGACTGCATCCGTTACAACAGCAAATTATTTAGGTCTAACTCTTAAATTTATTAAAAACTTCTCTGTTAATAATATCTCCTTGGTGAAAAGTTATGCTTGCAGGCCAGTGTCCATGAGAGCTTGTTTATGAAGCTTCAGTGGTATTTTATCATGTGAATAATTACACTTAATAATAAAAATGAGAGGTCACCCAATTGCTTGAATAGGTAGTTTGGAAAGGAGTTCCTAATTCATATGCGTCAATAACTTTTCACATGCGCTATAAAAATGACGTCACTGAACATGCGCAGTAAGAACAAATATAAAACTGAGAAATATAGTATTTATCATTAAATTACTAAAGCCCCTTTCACACAGAGATTCCGAAAAAATACACGGATAAAGTGACCCGGGATTTGACCCGGGTACGTTTGATTTTGGTTCATTCACACTGCCAGTGATTTTCCGGATTCAGAGAGTGTGTTCAAACACAACCCGTAAAAATCCCGTAAAGACACGTGACACGGAATTGTTATTTCTCAGCAGCGTCTTAAGTTTGCTTATGAGCTGCGATTTCCACACTTGTGCAATTTTTCTCTGATTCGATCATAAACTTGCGCATTACGGATCATCACGCTGTGTGAAAGGGGCTTAATAATGATTATACCAAATTTACATAATAAAAACATGAAAATATAAATTCTGAAAAATGAAATTGGCTCTTACAATCAATATCTAGATTGTAATTGTATTATTCGAAATTATGATTGACAGGGTCTGGGAAACCTTGGATTGTGCTGCTGGGTAAAACTGGATCTGGAAAGAGCAGAACAAGAGAAATCATTGAGGGTCGAGAGAGTTTTGAGTGGAGAAGTTCACCATATTCTGCAACTGAAACCTGTGAGCTTCATGAAGTACATGTGGGCGGAAAGACCATGACAATAATCGACACTCCAGGACTGATTGGTGCATTAGAGAAGAAGATGAAGGATGAAAGAAAGAAGTTTGTCATCATGTCTGCTCCTGGTCCTCATGTGTTTCTGCTGGTCATCAAACTGAATACGAGATTCAAAGATGAAGAGAAAAACACAAAGGAATGGATTCAGAAGAACATTGGAGAAGATGCTTTACGTCACACCATCATTCTGTTCACTCACACTGATTGTCTGAAGGGTAAATCAATAGATCAGTATATCGGTGAGAGAGGGTTCCTATGGTCACTGATTGACAGCTGCGGTGGCAGATTCATCTCATTCAACCAGCAGAACCATGTCACAGAACTGCTGGAGAAGATTGAAAACATGGCAGAGGGAAATGGATGGAGGTACTACACAAATTACATGTTTCAAAAAATCATTAAAAAAGACAATGATTATAAAGAAATGAAAGCAGTGGTAGTTGACATTGCAGCAAAAGCTGGATCTGGAGCAGGAGCCGGACTCGTGGTCGCAGGAGGCGTTGTCCTGGGAGTAACAGAGATGGTCTTCCTTCCAGCACTACTGATTGTAGGAGGAAGTGTAGCGTTAGCTTCTGCAGTCGTAGCTTGGAAGCTACGTAAGAAACAGGATTAATGTGCTTGTGTAAGCTATACTGTTGTGATTCCCAGAGATTGTGCATGAATCTATTGCACATAAGAGGAGTATAAGATAAGCATTTGTACAGTTTCATTAATGCAGTTGTGTAGTTCCTCATTTCCAGCTAAGAACGGCTGTCTCGTGTCTGTCATGCTTCTCAGCCTTCTTTCTTTCAGTTCATTTAGTAATGTACTGTCCAAATACTGTGCCAAGATATACAAATAGGTTTAGGCCATTTTGATCTGAATGGAGGATTGGATCTGACATTATTATTTTATTATATATATTATTATTTCTTATAAAATTCTTATTAAACGTTTAGCAAAATTATTATTTAATAATGAGATAGGTCGCCAATTTTTTAATAATAGTTTTTATCTTTTGTCTGAGTGATGTTGGTAAGGACGTTGATGGCCTCCTCATATAATAGGAATATCGTCTATAAAAACTTTATAAAATTCTGATGTAAGGCCATCATTTCCAGGGTTTTTTTTTTTTTTTTTTGTGATTTTATACATCAATTTCATTTATAGGGTTTTAGGAATATTCAAATTTACTGAATTAATGAATGAATCACTCACTGCTCTTGACTGAATAACTTTAGTAGCTTTAATAAGGATCAGCCTTTATTCATATAGTCAAGCAATGCTTTTTTACATCTTATTGTTCAATTTCTGTGTTATTTCTGACTTGAATACTGTTAAATAGACCTATACTTTACCTGAAAAACCTAAAGCAGTCATGAAGTGAATTTTCAAGTTTTTCAAATGATTCCTTGTAAACATAATATTCTGTATTTTTGTATTTTCAAATTACAAATTACATTTTAATTAAATAATTTTTCTCACACCTGTATTTTGTATTTTATTTTTAAAACATTTGATGCGCAAGTGTAACAAAACACTTTTTGATGTATTTGTGGCCATGCCTGCTCATCGTGCCTTCTTCTTCATCATCATCTTCATCATAATCCTCTTCCTCTTCTTCATTATCTTCTTCTTAATCTTCTTCATCATCATCTTCTTCAGCTCTTGAGTCTATGGCAGCCCATAGAACCGTATAGTAAATAGTTGTGAATTTTGGCACACAGATAGAGGACAGTCTGAACATTAATCACAGCAATTTTGGAGTCTCTAACTCAATCACTCTAGCGCCACCAGCTGTCCAAATTTGCACTCACGTTTATGTTAGGTCTAGCGAAATTCTAACAAAATAAATTTCCTCTGATTCCTTCCATTCGATTGCACATTAAGACATAATTTTAAATGTTTCCGCCATTTTGAATTTTCCAAAACAAACCCTACTTTTTTTTACCTCGTACTAGACAGTTCATCCGAATTTCATAAAATCATCTCAGATCATCTTCAGACCATGCCGGCAAAAATGAATTAAAGTCCCCCTGTAGTCAATAAGTGTATCCCTTAAAACTCATCTTTGATCACCAAAATTACATATTTAAAGGTGCCCTAGAATTTGAAATAGAATTTATCTTGGCATAGTTAAATAACAAGAGTTCAGTACATGGACATGACATACAGTGAGTCTCAAACACCATAGGTTTCTCCTTCTTATTTAAATCTCGTTTTTTTGAAAAACACCCCTGAAAAACAGGCGAATCTCCACATAACACCGACTGTGACGTAACAGTCGGGATCATTAATATGTACGCCTCCAAAAATTTGCATATACCAGCCCATGTTCAATGCCAGGAGGAACTGCGCAGTCAACAGTCAAATGTCAACAGGCGCAGTTGATGTTTATCTATAATCGGATACCGCAACAGTTTAATTCGAAGTTGTTTGTTTGCTCTGCCCATTTCACCATGGACTGTTTTTCTAACCTGGGATAATATCAAGCAGGCTTCTCTCAGCGTCTCATACTGAAGAAGGGGGCAATTCCAACTATATTTCAGCAAGCGGTAAGTAGTGATTTACTACGGAAGTAGCGATCAACTTCACATTGTTTCTCTTAGTAGGATGAAAATAATCTTACTTAAACTGTGATTAATATACAGTATATACACTACAGAAAGCGATCAAATAACAATCCCTTTCCAATCGCCCAAGCTGTCAATCACACAGCGCGAGTTTACACTTGCCAAAACTCGTTGTGAAACCAATGACGCTGTTACGCTGCACAACGAAGCTCTTAATGTATTTACCTCATGTTTGCATTGGTGAAAGCATTAATGAGAGTACAGAAACTGCGTTGCAATGATAAGATCTTTTTTCACGCGATCAACAGGCTGTCATCTGCTCAATGCTCATCACTGCAACCTTTTATGTGATGGAAATAGATCTAAATACTTAAAAAAACTTCTCACGATTCGTTAATCTCGATAGCTGTAATAGTAAAAACGTATAATAGCTGTAATGGTAAAAGTTTTCCAGATAGTTTCACATGTAATGCTAGATATTTCATATGCAAGCATGTCAGCCAATCACAGCAGTGGGTGTTTACACTGAAGTCTCACAGCAGACACGCCCCTTCAAACAGAGTGTTCAAATCAGAGGCTAAAATCAGGCAAGGAAATATTCCTTTTATTTCTAAATTATTAAAAATTTGTATCTAAAAAACATGCTAACATTATAAGGGCACCCCAGGAAACATTATAAAATAATAAAATAATCCATGCAATGGCACCTTTAAGTATTTTTTCAGCATCATTACTCCAGTCTTCAGTGTCACATGATCCTTCAGAAATCATTCTAATATGATGATTTGATGCTCAAGAAACATTTATGATTACATGTGGGCGGAGTCTCTCTGCAAGCGCACTGCACTTGCAACCAAATCAATCATAAATCACAGCCAATCAGAAGAGTGTGTGGGCGGAGTCTCTGCAATGCTCAATGTTGAAAATGGTTGTGCTGCTACAGATTTGTCTGGAAATGGTCATACATTTTTATTTTTCAGGATTCTTTGATGAGTAGAATATTCAAGAGAACAGCATTTATTTGAAATAGAATCTTTTGTGACATTATAAATGGTCACTTTTGATCAATTTAACACACAGCCTTGCTGATTTTCCTTCAAACTAACAGAAACAGTGCTGAGCACAGGCACCGGCATTTCTTTACTGTAAATCCTGCACTGCATCACACTCACTGGGACATCATGGTCATGGCGCACTCGATGGGCGTCGTTAGTCTGCGGATCACGTCCTCCGTCAGCAGCTCTGGACAATGGGCCACAAAGCTGCACATGGCTGTGAGGAAGCAGAAACATGATGTTTTCCTGATGTGTGTGATAAACAGAGCAGAGAAAGCCATGCAGGGATGATGCAAGGTGTTTTACCGCACAGGGCTCCGGCACGGCCCTCCAGCATCACCTGCCAGCTGAAGGAGTCTCCTCTGGCCTTCTCCGCCTCCAGCTCCTTCTGCGAACGAGGGAACGCGTTACGCCACAGCAGCAGCATCTTGGGCAGGTGGTAACGCACTAAAGACGGTCCTGAGGAGATGAAACAACACAGCTGCTAATATTACTGCCATCATGTAAATGCTATTAGGCCAGAAACACACTGTGCTTCTGAGCCTCTTCATTTTTCAGGAGAGATGCTTCACACCGTATTCTAATTAGACGCGATGCAATAAGATTCCAGTGACATCAGTTTGTCCACATCTGATGCAACATGACTTCAAGATGGGACAAAATAAATCACAGCCAATCAGAAGGGTGTGTGGGTGGAGTCTATCTGCAAGAGCACTGCATATATACGTTGCATCCGCACCGCCAGTAGGAACTCTGAAGTGATGTAAGCTGCGCTCGTTGTTGTGACTTTTATTTTGACGGCGCTGAGAACGCAAGAGCCTGAGCAAACAAACAGTGCTCGCATTCTCTGTGTTCATTAGTTTTCGATCTGTCTAACAGTCCTGTCTAATACGTTATTAGACAGAACTGTTATACATAGAAAGTAGACAGTAATGAAAAGTTATTAGCGTATGCCGTGTGGTTGATATCCAGTGCTGCTGAGCAGAAATACATAATCAGGTTTCTCTTGGTCTCCTCAAAGTTGCGTTGGATTTTATCCTCAGCGTAAAGATTAAGAGGTCCATCTATCACTGTTTTCCATGTTCGTAGAGATCGTTTCTGGAGTAAATATATACGCAATCTGTGTTTACACAGCTTTTTTAAAAAGCGGGTGCTGGTTTTTCGTGTACATTCGGCCAATCAGTAAACACTAATGTCACGGATAGTTCCTACTGCGCTGGTTTAGACCGACTCTGGAGTAGGAGTAAGTTAGTTCCTCCAAAAGAGTTCCTAGAACTAAAATCGTTCCTAGTTCCTGCGCACAGACATCCGGGAACTTCCGCCAATAGTTCTAGGAACTATGAAAAGGTTCCTCCGGTGCGAAAGCTCCTATAATGTGGCAAGTAGCCGTGTGATAAGCAGGTTTATACACATCATTCATCCCGTACACGTTTACAGCTGGAACGCTGAACACATGGATGCAAGAGCCCATGTTAAGAGCTTATGTGATGAGGGGATCTGGTTGCTGGACTCACCTAAGGTCATGAGCGCTCCTAACAGCAGCCAGCCGGCTTGAGTCCGCTGGAGAGACAGACGGCTGTTCTGCGCTGCCAATCGCAGCAGATCCTCAGCTATACTCACCACCATCTGAAACACACCACTCACAATCTGGCTCTGTTACAGCACTCAGATACAGGTGCTTCTCTACAGGAGTCTGTGATAGCAGCCTCTATTTCTTCATGAATACACATTCTTCTAATACTAAATAAACATTAGAGGTGTAACAATATATCGCAATACAAAAATGCAACAATATGTATAGACTCAGACTGGGAGCGGGAGGGGTGGCAGTGTAGACTCAGACTGGGATTGGGAGGAGAGGCAGTGGAGACTCAGACTGGGATCGGGAGGGGTGGCAGTGTAGACTCAGACTGGGATCGGGAGGGGTGGCAGTGGAGACTCAGACTGGGATCGACTGGGATCAGGAGGGACGGCAGTGGAGACTCAGACTGGGATCGGGAGGGGAAGCAGTGGAGACTCAGACTGAGATTGGGAGGGGTGGCAGTGTAGACTCAGACTGGGATCGACTGGGATCAGGAGGGGCGGCAGTGGAGACTCAGACTGGGATCGGGAGGGGAAGCAGTGGAGACTCAGACTGAGATCGGGAGGGGTGGCAGAGTAGACTCAGACTGGGATCGGGAGGGGAAGCAGTGGAGACTCAGACTGAGATCGGGAGGGGTGGCAGTGTAGTCTCAGACTGGGACCGGGAGGAGGCAGTGTAGACTCAGACTGGTAGCAGGAGGGGTGGCAGTGTAGACTCAGACTGGGATTGGGAGGAGAGGCAGTGGAGACTCAGACTGGGATAAGGAGGGGAGGCCGTGGAGACTCAGACTGAGATCGGTAGGGGTGGCAGTGTAGACTCAGACTGGGATCGGGAAGGGTGGCAGTGTAGACTCAGACTGGGATCGACTGGGATCAGGAGGAACGGGAGTGGAGACTCAGACTGGGATCAGGAGGAGGCAGTGTAGACTCAGATTGGGAGCAGGAGGGGTGGCAGTGTAGACTCAGACTGGGATTAGGAGGGGAGGCAGTGGAGACTCAGACTGAGATCGGGAGGGGTGGCAGTGTAGACTCAGACTGGGATCGGGAAGGGTGGCAGTGTAGACTCAGACTGGGATCGACTGGGATCAGGAGGGACGGCAGTGGAGACTCAGACTGGGATCGGGAGGGGAAGCGGACGGAAGTGCTTGATATCATGGCGGACGGAAGTGGATGCAGTGAGGCAGGTGCTGCTCTACTAGAGTCTAATGTCATTTTGCAATTACGCCGACTTTAGCAAAGAAAATCTCGCAATGAGTGGAAGTACAAGTCTGCGCTCTATTTTTGGCGTGTTATAATAATTACCAGCTATATAGCGGTGTTAATGATCATGTCATTGCGACCATGCTGGAGCGGCGCTACAATGCCGGTGTTGGGAAAAGCCAACATCCCCACAAAGCACGTGTGCTTAACGTTTCATTGGAGCGGACAGTATGGAGCATACCACGATTTTTTAAATAATGGTAAAGCGCACTATGCACCTCAGCGCATTTCTTCATATAAAAATCGAAACATTAAAGGATACTACGTATTCCGGAAATTACTCGGCTACCTGTTGACAACAACTATTCTACTCTCTGGAGATGTCCAACTCAATCCCGGGCCAAATAAACAAACTGAATTCATTACGGTGGAGGCAGCCGGTGATGTGCGGGTGGCCGACGAGTTGGGTGAGTGCCAGGGTCCGGCGCTGTCCGCGGCTCCCTGTTTTTCTATGGGAATTGATATGGGTCGAGGAAATTTGTCCTCGTTGATTTTGCGGTCTTCTGATGTTGAACTGGACCCGGTAAATATTATTACTACGAAACTACAACAGCCTACTAAAAGGAAACTCTTAAATCCTGCAATTATTAAGCGCAAGAAGTGGAAATTCGTACAAACTGTAAATCAGGCTCGAATGCTGTGGGATCCACGAGCAAAACCTAAGGGATTACTTGGAGGACACATAAACATTCGTAGTGTCACAGGGAAAAGTGAACAAATTCAACATCTTATTGTAAACTCTAATTTGGATTACCTGTGTCTATCGGAGACCTGGCTACAAGAGAACAGCATTTATTTGAAATAGAATCTTTTGTGACATTATAAATGGTCACTTTTGATCAATTTAACACACAGCCTTGCTGATTTTCCTTCAAACTAACAGAAACAGTGCTGAGCACAGGCACCGGCATTTCTTTACTGTAAATCCTGCACTGCATCACACTCACTGGGACATCATGGTCATGGCGCACTCGATGGGCGTCGTTAGTCTGCGGATCACGTCCTCCGTCAGCAGCTCTGGACAATGGGCCACAAAGCTGCACATGGCTGTGAGGAAGCAGAAACATGATGTTTTCCTGATGTGTGTGATAAACAGAGCAGAGAAAGCCATGCAGGGATGATGCAAGGTGTTTTACCGCACAGGGCTCCGGCACGGCCCTCCAGCATCACCTGCCAGCTGAAGGAGTCTCCTCTGGCCTTCTCCGCCTCCAGCTCCTTCTGCGAACGAGGGAACGCGTTACGCCACAGCAGCAGCATCTTGGGCAGGTGGTAACGCACTAAAGACGGTCCTGAGGAGATGAAACAACACAGCTGCTAATATTACTGCCATCATGTAAATGCTATTAGGCCAGAAACACACTGTGCTTCTGAGCCTCTTCATTTTTCAGGAGAGATGCTTCACACCGTATTCTAATTAGACGCGATGCAATAAGATTCCAGTGACATCAGTTTGTCCACATCTGATGCAACATGACTTCGAGATGGGACAAAATAAATCACAGCCAATCAGAAGGGTGTGTGGGTGGAGTCTATCTGCAAGAGCACTGCATATATACGTTGCATCCGCACCGCCAGTAGGAACTCTGAAGTGACGTAAGCTGCGCTCGTTGTTGTGACTTTTATTTTGACGGCGCTGAGAACGCAAGAGCCTGAGCAAACAAACAGTGCTCGCATTCTCTGTGTTCATTAGTTTTCGATCTGTCTAACAGTCCTGTCTAATACGTTATTAGACAGAACTGTTATACATAGAAAGTAGACAGTAATGAAAAGTTATTAGCGTATGCCGTGTGGTTGATATCCAGTGCTGCTGAGCAGAAATACATAATCAGGTTTCTCTTGGTCTCCTCAAAGTTGCGTTGGATTTTATCCTCAGCGTAAAGATTAAGAGGTCCATCTATCACTGTTTTCCATGTTCGTAGAGATCGTTTCTGGAGTAAATATATACGCAATCTGTGTTTACACAGCTTTTTTAAAAAGCGGGTGCTGGTTTTTCGTGTACATTCGGCCAATCAGTAAACACTAATGTCACGGATAGTTCCTACTGCGCTGGTTTAGACCGACTCTGGAGTAGGAGTAAGTTAGTTCCTCCAAAAGAGTTCCTAGAACTAAAATCGTTCCTAGTTCCTGCGCACAGACATCCGGGAACTTCCGCCAATAGTTCTAGGAACTATGAAAAGGTTCCTCCGGTGCGAAAGCTCCTATAATGTGGCAAGTAGCTGTGTGATAAGCAGGTTTATACACATCATTCATCCCGTACACGTTTACAGCTGGAACGCTGAACACATGGATGCAAGAGCCCATGTTAAGAGCTTATGTGATGAGGGGATCTGGTTGCTGGACTCACCTAAGGTCATGAGCGCTCCTAACAGCAGCCAGCCGGCTTGAGTCCGCTGGAGAGACAGACGGCTGTTCTGCGCTGCCAATCGCAGCAGATCCTCAGCTATACTCACCACCATCTGAAACACACCACTCACAATCTGGCTCTGTTACAGCACTCAGATACAGGTGCTTCTCTACAGGAGTCTGTGATAGCAGCCTCTATTTCTTCACGAATACACATTCTTCTAATACTAAATAAACATTAGAGGTGTAACAATATATCGCAATACAAAAATGCAACAATATGTATAGACTCAGACTGGGAGCGGGAGGGGTGGCAGTGTAGACTCAGACTGGGATTGGGAGGAGAGGCAGTGGAGACTCAGACTGGGATCGGGAGGGGTGGCAGTGGAGACTCAGACTGGGATCGACTGGGATCAGGAGGGACGGCAGTGGAGACTCAGACTGGGATCGGGAGGGGAAGCAGTGGAGACTCAGACTGAGATTGGGAGGGGTGGCAGTGTAGACTCAGACTGGGATCGACTGGGATCAGGAGGGGCGGCAGTGGAGACTCAGACTGGGATCGGGAGGGGAAGCAGTGGAGACTCAGACTGAGATCGGGAGGGGTGGCAGAGTAGACTCAGACTGGGATCGGGAGGGGAAGCAGTGGAGACTCAGACTGAGATCGGGAGGGGTGGCAGTGTAGTCTCAGACTGGGACCGGGAGGAGGCAGTGTAGACTCAGACTGGTAGCAGGAGGGGTGGCAGTGTAGACTCAGACTGGGATTGGGAGGAGAGGCAGTAGAGACTCAGACTGGGATAAGGAGGGGAGGCCGTGGAGACTCAGACTGAGATCGGTAGGGGTGGCAGTGTAGACTCAGACTGGGATCGGGAAGGGTGGCAGTGTAGACTCAGACTGGGATCGACTGGGATCAGGAGGAACGGGAGTGGAGACTCAGACTGGGATCAGGAGGAGGCAGTGTAGACTCAGATTGGGAGCAGGAGGGGTGGCAGTGTAGACTCAGACTGGGATTAGGAGGGGAGGCAGTGGAGACTCAGACTGAGATCGGGAGGGGTGGCAGTGTAGACTCAGACTGGGATCGGGAAGGGTGGCAGTGTAGACTCAGACTGGGATCGACTGGGATCAGGAGGGACGGCAGTGGAGACTCAGACTGGGATCGGGAGGGGAAGCGGACGGAAGTGCTTGATATCATGGCGGACGGAAGTGGATGCAGTGAGGCAGGTGCTGCTCTACTAGAGTCTAATGTCATTTTGCAATTACGCCGACTTTAGCAAAGAAAATCTCGCAATGAGTGGAAGTACAAGTCTGCGCTCTATTTTTGGCATGTTATAATAATTACCAGCTATATAGCGGTGTTAATGATCATGTCATTGCGACCATGCTGGAGCGGCGCTACAATGCCGGTGTTGGGAAAAGCCAACATCCCCACAAAGCACGTGTGCTTAACGTTTCATTGGAGCGGACAGTATGGAGCATACCACGATTTTTTAAATAATGGTAAAGCGCACTATGCACCTCAGCGCATTTCTTCATATAAAAATCGAAACATTAAAGGATACTACGTATTCCGGAAATTACTCGGCTACCTGTTGACAACAACTATTCTACTCTCTGGAGATGTCCAACTCAATCCCGGGCCAAATAAACAAACTGAATTCATTACGGTGGAGGCAGCCGGTGATGTGCGGGTGGCCGACGAGTTGGGTGAGTGCCAGGGTCCGGCGCTGTCCGCGGCTCCCTGTTTTTCTATGGGAATTGATATGGGTCGAGGAAATTTGTCCTCGTTGATTTTGCGGTCTTCTGATGTTGAACTGGACCCGGTAAATATTATTACTACGAAACTACAACAGCCAACTAAAAGGAAACTCTTAAATCCTGCAATTATTAAGCGCAAGAAGTGGAAATTCGTACAAACTGTAAATCAGGCTCGAATGCTGTGGGATCCACGAGCAAAACCTAAGGGATTACTTGGAGGACACATAAACATTCGTAGTGTCACAGGGAAAAGTGAACAAATTCAACATCTTATTGTAAACTCTAATTTGGATTACCTGTGTCTATCGGAGACCTGGCTACATAAAAACTCCCCAAGTGTAGCATTAAGTATCCCAAGCTATAATATCTTTAGGAGGGACAGGCCTGAAGGAAGAGGAGGGGGGTTAATGTTTTATGTCAGAGATACCATCAACTGCCGTCAAATCCAGTGGAAACATGAAAATGGGCTTGAATGTATCGGACTTAATATTACATTGTCTCCACAAATGTCCTTCAGCCTTATTGGCTTGTATAGACCACCCTCTTCCACACTAGTTTTGTTTTTAGATCAACTAAAGAGTATACTAAAAGAATGTAATTCTGGAAAAGAGGTCATTTTAATGGGGGATCTTAACATAAACTGGGAGGATAAACGTAATAGAAGTGCCCTTAAACTAATTACAGATATTTTTGACATGACACAGCTAATTAAGGGACCAACAAGAATAACACAGAGGTCAAAAACACTGATAGACCTGATATTCAGTAATAAACCAGAGAGAATTGTTAAAACGTTCAATTTGATCACTGGGTTATCCGACCATAATTTAATACTTGGAGTTAGGAAATTGACAAAAATGCGTTTTAACTGTTGTGTAAAAAAGCATAGTCAGCTCAGAATACCTAAGGGACAACAAAATGACTTTGAAAATGCAATTAAAGAAATTGAATGGAATAATATATTGTCTTATTCTGATGTTGACTCTGACTGTCAGATTTTTTTCTCCACAATTCAACGTACGATGAATAATTTTCTAAGGAGAACTAAACCTGACCGCAGGAAAAAAAATGTGTTTCCATGGCTAAGTAGTGATATACACAAACTGATGAGAGAACGAGATTCGGCATTGAAAGCAGCCCTAAAATCAAAACTAGTAACTGATAGATTAAAGTTTGTAGGCCTACGAAATAAGGTAACAAAAGAGATTAGGAAAGCAAAAGCAAATTTTTTTCTTAATGTTATTGACCAAGCAAAAGGAAATACCAAATTGATTTGGGAGAACATAAAGAGGTTGACAGGAAAACATCATAATGGTAATGAACAGCGCTTGGAAATCTGTTTTAATAATAGTATTACACAGGACGAAGCTCAAATAGTAGCAATTTTTAATTCATACTTTATAGAATCAGTATCGACCCTGACACATAACCTATCTACTAATTCACTAAATATGATGCCTGCAAACTACAATAAACCTGTATTGGAGATCCAGGAAATTTCTGAAGCCAAAGTGAGAATGATAATAAGTTCCCTAAAGAATTCCAAAGCCAAAGATGTGTATGGACTGGACACAATGTTTTTGAAAGTGTTTAATGAGTGTTTGTCTAGTCCATTAACTCATATTATTAATAGATCCATCAATAAAGGAATTTATCCTAAAGCATGGAAGACAGCTATAATAATACCGATTCATAAAACAGGTGATACATCTAAGGTCTGTAACTACAGACCAATTAGCATAGTACCCATAGTGTCAAAGGTAATCGAAAGACATGTAGTAGAACAACTTACTAGCCACCTCAACAACAGCCCTTTCAGATTGCATCCTATGCAGTTTGGTTTTAGATCCAACCATTCAACGGAAACTGCAAACTGCTTTTTCCTGGAGAATGTGAGATCTAAATTAGATAAAGGAGGAGTTGTTGGGGCCATATTCTTAGATCTAAAGAAAGCTTTCGACACTGTGGATCATGGTGTCCTACTCAAAAAGCTTTCATGGTTCAATGTCGCCCCCAAAGTTATTGAGTGGATGCAATCCTATCTGGAAGATCGAGAACAAAGAGTCCGGATAAATGATGAGGTGTCATCGGCCATCAGTTGTAATATTGGTGTACCTCAGGGATCAATTTTAGGGCCCCTGTTGTTTAGCATATACATAAATGATCTTCCCACTGTATGCAATGAGTCTGACATTCAAATGTATGCAGATGATACTGTCATTTATGTACATGCACCGACCAAACAGCAAGCAGCTATTAAGCTTACAGCAGTGATGGCCGATGTCATGCAATGGCTTAATAATTCCTGTCTCCATTTAAATATAAAGAAAACCTCATGTATGTTTTTTACGAAGAGGTCAACAGATAATTTCACACCCAATATTTGTACTGCAGGGGAACAGCTGTCAACTGTATCTGATTTTAAATATCTAGGTATATTAATTGATTCTAATTTAACGTTTAAAAAACAAATTAAAAAAGTTATTAATACAGTAAAATTCAATTTGTCAAATTTCCGTCATATCAGAAATTGTTTAACCACAAAGGCAGCGACAATATATTTTAATTCCATGATCATGCCACATCTGTTATACTGTTTGACTAGCTGGGCACAAGCTTCCAGTACAACACTTAAACCCGTGGAGCAACTTTACCACCAAGCTTCTAAGGTGCTTGATAGGAAGCCAAATACCTATCATCACTGTTACTGTTTAAAAAAACATAATTTAATGACCTGGGAAAATCTTATCAAATTTACAGATGCTTGTCTTGTTTATAAAATTTTACATGGCTTAGCTCCTCCCCCACTTACTGCTTTTATAAAGCAAAAAACAACTGTTGCTAGACACACCAGGTCTGTGTCAAGAGGTGACTGTGTAATACAAATGAGGAGAACTGCCTTTGGACAGTCAGCTTTTTCTGTGAGAGCAGCTCACACATGGAATAGTCTGCCTACGTCTATCAGAGACTGTGATTCATATTGGTCATTTAAAATTAACTTAAAATCATGTTTAAAAGACAGTCAAGTGTGTGCCCATACTTTTTAGTTATTTAAATCATCTGAAGCATATTTTGCCTTGTTTTATGTTTTGTTGTCCTTGTGTTACTGTACTTTATGTATTTTATGAAATGTGATTTAATGCATGTATAAGTATTGTTGATTGTTTTAATGTAGTCTATCTGACATCACACCTGCCCAGGGACTGCAGTTGAAAATTAGCCAAGTTGGCTAAACTGGCACATTTACATAAATGTTTATTAATGTGCACTGTCCCTGTAACCTTAAACTGTATAAATAAAATAAAAAAAAGCAGTGTAGACACTATGAAAAGGTTCCTCCGGTGCGAAAGCCCCTATAATGTGGCAAGTAGCCGTGTGATAAGCAGGATTATATACATCATTCATCCAGTACACGTTTACAGCTGGAACGCTGAACACATGGATGCAAGAGCCCATGTTAAGAGCTTATGTGATGAGGGGATCTGGTTGCTGGACTCACCTGAGGTCATGAGCGCTCCTAACAGCAGCCAGCCGGCTTGAGTCCGCTGGAGAGACAGACGGCTGTTCTGTGCTGCCAATCGCAGCAGATCCTCAGCTATACTCACCACCATCTGAAACACACCACTCACAATCTGGCTCTGTTACAGCACTCAGATACAGGTGCTTCTCTACAGGAGTCTGTGATAGCAGCCTCTATTTCTTCACGAATACACATTCTTCTAATACTAAATAAACATTAGAGGTGTAACAATATATCGCAATACAAAAATGCAACAATATGTATAGACTCAGACTGGGAGCGGGAGGGGTGGCAGTGTAGACTCAGACTGGGATTGGGAGGAGAGGCAGTGGAGACTCAGACTGGGATCGGGAGGGGAGGCACTGGAGACTCAGACTGAGATCGGGAGGGGTGGCAGTGTAGACTCAGACTGGGATCGGGAGGGGTGGCAGTGTAGACTCAGACTGGGATCGACTGGGATCAGGAGGGACGGCAGTGGAGACTCAGACTGGGATCGGGAGGGGAAGCAGTGGAGACTCAGACTGAGATCGGGAGGGGTGGCAGTGTAGACTCAGACTGGGATCGACTGGGATCAGGAGGGGCGGCAGTGGAGACTCAGACTGAGATCGGGAGGGGTGGCAGTGTAGACTCAGACTGGGATCGGGAGGGGAGGCAGTGGAGACTCAGACTGGGATCGGGAGGGGTGGCAGTGTAGACTCAGACTGGGATCGACTGGGATCAGGAGGGGCGGCAGTGGAGACTCAGACTGGGATCGGGAGGGGAAGCAGTGGAGACTCAGACTGAGATCGGGAGGGGAAGCAGTGTAAACTCAGACTGAGATCGGGAGGGGTGGCAGTGTAGTCTCAGACTGGGACCGGGAGGAGGCAGTGTAGACTCAGACTGGTAGCAGGAGGGGTGGCAGTGTAGACTCAGACTGGGATTGGGAGGAGAGGCAGTGGAGACTCAGACTGGGATCAGGAGGGGAGGCAGTGGAGACTCAGACTGAGATCGGGAGGAGGCAATGTAGACTCAGACTGGGAGCGGGAGGGGTGGCAGTGTAGACTCAGACTGGGATTGGGAGGAGAGGCAGTGGAGACTCAGACTGAGATCGGGAGGAGGCAATGTAGACTCAGACTGGGAACGGGAGGGGTGGCAGTGTAGACTCAGACTGGGATTGGGAGGAGAGGCAGTGGAGACTCAGACTGTGATCTGGAGGAGGCAATGTAGACTCAGACTGGGAGCGGGAGGGGTGGCAGTGGAGACTCAGACTGGGATCAGGAGGGGAGGCAGTGGAGACTCAGACTGAGATCGGGAGGAGGCAATGTAGACTCAGACTGGGAGCGGGAGGGGTGGCAGTGTAGACTCAGACTGGGATTGGGAGGAGAGGCAGTGGAGACTCAGACTGGGATCGGGAGGGGAGGCACTGGAGACTCAGATTGAGATCGGGAGGGGTGGCAGTGTAGACTCAGACTGGGATCGGGAGGGGTGGCAGTGTAGACTCAGACTGGGATCGACTGGGATCAGGAGGGACGGCAGTGGAGACTCAGACTGGGATCGGGAGGGGAAGCAGTGGAGACTCAGACTGAGATCGGGAGGGGTGGCAGTGTAGACTCAGACTGGGATCGGGAGGGGAGGCAGTGGAGACTCAGACTGGGATCGGGAGGGGTGGCAGTGTAGACTCAGACTGGGATCGACTGGGATCAGGAGGGGCGGCAGTGGAGACTCAGACTGGGATCGGGAGGGGAAGCAGTGGAGACTCAGACTGAGATCGGGAGGGGTGGCAGTGTAGACTCAGACGGGGATCGACTGGGATCAGGAGGGGCGGCAGTGGAGACTCAGTCTGGGATCGGGAGGGGAAGCAGTGGAGACTCAGACTGAGATCGGGAGGGGTGGCAGTGTAGTCTCAGACTGGGACCGGGAGGAGGCAGTGTAGACTCAGACTGGTAGCAGGAGGGGTGGCAGTGTAGACTCAGACTGGGATTGGGAGGAGAGGCAGTGGAGACTCAGACTGGGATTAGGAGGGAAGGCCGTGGAGACTCAGACTGAGATCGGTAGGGGTGGCAGTGTAGACTCAGACTGGGATCGGGAAGGGTGGCAGTGTAGACTCAGACTGGGATCGACTGGGATCAGGAGGGACGGCAGTGGAGACTCAGACTGGGATCGGGAGGGGAGGCAGTGGAGACTCAGACTGAGATCAAGAGGGGAGGCAGTGGAGACTCAGACTGAGATCGGGAGGAGGCAATGTAGACTCAGACTGGGAGCGGGAGGGGTGGCAGTGTAGACTCAGACTGGGATTGGGAGGAGAGGCAGTGGAGACTCAGACTGAGATCGGGAGGAGGCAATGTAGACTCAGACTGGGAACGGGAGGGGTGGCAGTGTAGACTCAGACTGGGATTGGGAGGAGATGCAGTGGAGACTCAGACTGTGATCTGGAGGAGGCAATGTAGACTCAGACTGGGAGCGGGAGGGGTGGCAGTGGAGACTCAGACTGGGATCAGGAGGGGAGGCAGTGGAGACTCAGACTGTGATCTGGAGGAGGCAATGTAGACTCAGACTGGGAGCGGGAGGGGTGGCAGTGGAGACTCAGACTGGGATCGGGAGGGGAAGCAGTGGAGACTCAGACTGAGATCGGGAGGGGTGGCAGTGTAGACTCAGACTGGGATCGGGAGGGGAGGCAGTGGAGACTCAGACTGGGATCGGGAGGGGTGGCAGTGTAGACTCAGACTGGGATCGACTGGGATCAGGAGGGGCGGCAGTGGAGACTCAGACTGGGATCGGGAGGGGAAGCAGTGGAGACTCAGACTGAGATCGGGAGGGGTGGCAGTGTAGACTCAGACGGGGATCGACTGGGATCAGGAGGGGCGGCAGTGGAGACTCAGTCTGGGATCGGGAGGGGAAGCAGTGGAGACTCAGACTGAGATCGGGAGGGGTGGCAGTGTAGTCTCAGACTGGGACCGGGAGGAGGCAGTGTAGACTCAGACTGGTAGCAGGAGGGGTGGCAGTGTAGACTCAGACTGGGATTGGGAGGAGAGGCAGTGGAGACTCAGACTGGGATTAGGAGGGAAGGCCGTGGAGACTCAGACTGAGATCGGTAGGGGTGGCAGTGTAGACTCAGACTGGGATCGGGAAGGGTGGCAGTGTAGACTCAGACTGGGATCGACTGGGATCAGGAGGGACGGCAGTGGAGACTCAGACTGGGATCGGGAGGGGAGGCAGTGGAGACTCAGACTGAGATCAGGAGGGGAGGCAGTGGAGACTCAGACTGAGATCGGGAGGAGGCAATGTAGACTCAGACTGGGAGCGGGAGGGGTGGCAGTGTAGACTCAGACTGGGATTGGGAGGAGAGGCAGTGGAGACTCAGACTGAGATCGGGAGGAGGCAATGTAGACTCAGACTGGGAACGGGAGGGGTGGCAGTGTAGACTCAGACTGGGATTGGGAGGAGATGCAGTGGAGACTCAGACTGTGATCTGGAGGAGGCAATGTAGACTCAGACTGGGAGCGGGAGGGGTGGCAGTGGAGACTCAGACTGGGATCAGGAGGGGAGGCAGTGGAGACTCAGACTGTGATCTGGAGGAGGCAATGTAGACTCAGACTGGGAGCGGGAGGGGAAGCAGTGGAGACTCAGACTGAGATCGGGAGGGGTGGCAGTGTAGTCTCAGACTGGGACCGGAAGGAGGCAGTGTAGACTCAGATTGGTAGCAGGAGGGGTGGCAGTGTAGACTCAGACTGGGATTGCGAGGAGAGGCAGTGGAGACTCAGACTGGGATTAGGAGGGGAGGCCGTGGAGACTCAGACTGGGATCAGGAAGGTTGGCAGAGTAGACTCAGACTGGGATCGACTGGGATCAGGAGGGACGGCAGTGGAGACTCAGACTGGGATTGGGAGGAGGCAGTGTAGACTCAGATTGGGAGCAGGAGGGGTGGCAGTGTAGACTCAGACTGGGATTGGGAGGAGAGGCAGTGGAGACTCAGACTGGGATTAGGAGGGGAGGCAGTGGAGACTCAGACTGAGATCGGGAGGGGTGGCAGTGTAGACTCAGACTGGGATCGGGAAGGGTGGCAGTGTAGACTCAGACTGGGATCGACTGGGATCAGGAGGGACGGCAGTGGAGACTCAGACTGGGATCGGGAGGGGAGGCAGTGGAGACTCAGACTGAGATCAGGAGGGGAGGCAGTGGAGACTCAGACTGAGATCGGGAGGAGGCAATGTAGACTCAGACTGGGAGCGGGAGGGGTGGCAGTGTAGACTCAGACTGGGATTGGAAGGAGAGGCAGTGGAGACTCAGACTGAGATCGGGAGGAGGCAATGTAGACTCAGACTGGGAACGGGAGGGGTGGCAGTGTAGACTCAGACTGGGATTGGGAGGAGAGGCAGTGGAGACTCAGACTGTGATCTGGAGGAGGCAATGTAGACTCAGACTGGGAGCAGGAGTGGAGACTCAGACTGGGATCAGGAGGGGAGGCAGTGGAGACTCAGACTGAGATTGGGAGGAGGCAATGTAGACTCAGACTGGAAGCGGGAGGGGTGGCAGTGTAGACTCAGACTGGGATTGGGAGGAGAGGCAGTGGAGACTCAGACTGGGATCGGGAGGGGAGGCACTGGAGACTCAGACTGAGATTGGGAGGGGTGGCAGTGTAGACTCAGACTGGGATCGGGAGGGGTGGCAGTGTAGACTCAGACTGGGATCGACTGGGATCAGGAGGGGTGGCAGTGTAGACTCAGAATGGGATCGGGAGGGGAGGCAGTGGAGACTCAGACTGGGATCGGGAGGGGGGGCAGTGTAGACTCAGACTGAGATTGGGAGGGGTGGCAGTGTAGACTCAGACTGGGATCGGGAGGGGTGGCAGTGTAGACTCAGACTGGGATCGACTGGGATCAGGAGGGGTGGCAGTGTAGACTCAGAATGGGATCGGGAGGGGAGGCAGTGGAGACTCAGACTGGGATCGGGAGGGGGGGCAGTGTAGACTCAGACTGGGATCGACTGGGATCAGGAGGGGCGGCAGTGGAGACTCAGACTGGGATCGCGAGGGGAAGCAGTGGAGACTCAGACTGAGATCGGGAGGGGTGGCAGTGTAGACTCAGACTGGGATCGACTGGGATCAGGAGGGGCGGTAGTGGAGACTCAGTCTGGGATCGGGAGGGGAAGCAGTGGAGACTCAGACTGAGATCGGGAGGGGTGGCAGTGTAGTCTCAGACTGGGACCGGGAGGAGGCAGTGTAGACTCAGACTGGTAGCAGGAGGGGTGGCAGTGTAGACTCAGACTGGGATTGGGAGGAGAGGCAGTGGAGACTCAGACTGGGATTAGGAGGGGAGGCAGTGGAGACTCAGACTGAGATCGGGAGGGGTGGCAGTGTAGACTCAGACTGGGATCGGGAAGGGTGGCAGTGTAGACTCAGACTGGGATCGACTGGGATCAGGAGGGACGGCAGTGGAGACTCAGACTGGGATCGGGAGGGGAGGCAGTGGAGACTCAGACTGAGATCAGGAGGGGAGGCAGTGGAGACTCAGACTGAGATCGGGAGGAGGCAGTGGAGACTCAGACTGGGAGCGGGAGGGGTGGCAGTGTAGACTCAGACTGGGATTGGAAGGAGAGGCAGTGGAGACTCAGACTGAGATCGGGAGGAGGCAATGTAGACTCAGACTGGGAACGGGAGGGGTGGCAGTGTAGACTCAGACTGGGATTGGGAGGAGAGGCAGTGGAGACTCAGACTGTGATCTGGAGGAGGCAATGTAGACTCAGACTGGGAGCGGGAGGGGTGACAGTGGAGACTCAGACTGGGATCAGGAGGGGAGGCAGTGGAGACTCAGACTGAGATTGGGAGGAGGCAATGTAGACTCAGACTGGAAGCGGGAGGGGTGGCAGTGTAGACTCAGACTGGGATTGGGAGGAGAGGCAGTGGAGACTCAGACTGGGATCGGGAGGGGAGGCACTGGAGACTCAGACTGAGATTGGGAGGGGTGGCAGTGTAGACTCAGACTGGGATCGGGAGGGGAGGCAGTGTAGACTCAGACTGGGATCGGGAGGGGAGGCAGTGTAGACTCAGACTGGGATCGACTGGGATCAGGAGGGGCGGCAGTGGAGACTCAGACTGGGATCGGGAGGGGAAGCAGTGGAGACTCAGACTGAGATCGGGAGGGGTGGCAGTGTAGACTCAGACTGGGATCGACTGGGATCAGGAGGGGCGGCAGTGGAGACTCAGTCTGGGATCGGGAGGGGAAGCAGTGGAGACTCAGACTGAGATCGGGAGGGGTGGCAGTGTAGTCTCAGACTGGGACCGGGAGGAGGCAGTGTAGACTCAGACTGGTAGCAGGAGGGGTGGCAGTGTAGACTCAGACTGGGATTGGGAGGAGAGGCAGTGGAGACTCAGACTGGGATTAGGAGGGGAGGCAGTGGAGACTCAGACTGAGATCGGGAGGGGTGGCAGTGTAGACTCAGACTGGGATCGGGAAGGGTGGCAGTGTAGACTCAGACTGGGATCGACTGGGATCAGGAGGGACGGCAGTGGAGACTCAGACTGGGATCGGGAGGGGAGGCAGTGGAGACTCAGACTGAGATCAGGAGGGGAGGCAGTGGAGACTCAGACTGAGATCGGGAGGAGGCAGTGGAGACTCAGACTGGGAGCGGGAGGGGTGGCAGTGTAGACTCAGACTGGGATTGGAAGGAGAGGCAGTGGAGACTCAGACTGAGATCGGGAGGAGGCAATGTAGACTCAGACTGGGAACGGGAGGGGTGGCAGTGTAGACTCAGACTGGGATTGGGAGGAGAGGCAGTGGAGACTCAGACTGTGATCTGGAGGAGGCAATGTAGACTCAGACTGGGAGCGGGAGGGGTGACAGTGGAGACTCAGACTGGGATCAGGAGGGGAGGCAGTGGAGACTCAGACTGAGATTGGGAGGAGGCAATGTAGACTCAGACTGGAAGCGGGAGGGGTGGCAGTGTAGACTCAGACTGGGATTGGGAGGAGAGGCAGTGGAGACTCAGACTGGGATCGGGAGGGGAGGCACTGGAGACTCAGACTGAGATTGGGAGGGGTGGCAGTGTAGACTCAGACTGGGATCGGGAGGGGAGGCAGTGTAGACTCAGACTGGGATCGGGAGGGGAGGCAGTGTAGACTCAGACTGGGATCGACTGGGATCAGGAGGGGCGGCAGTGGAGACTCAGACTGGGATCGGGAGGGGAAGCAGTGGAGACTCAGACTGAGATCGGGAGGGGTGGCAGTGTAGACTCAGACTGGGATCGACTGGGATCAGGAGGGGCGGCAGTGGAGACTCAGTCTGGGATCGGGAGGGGAAGCAGTGGAGACTCAGACTGAGATCGGGAGGGGTGGCAGTGTAGTCTCAGACTGGGACCGGGAGGAGGCAGTGTAGACTCAGACTGGTAGCAGGAGGGGTGGCAGTGTACACTCAGACTGGGATTGGGAGGAGAGGCTGTGGAGACTCAGACTGGGAATAGGAGGGGAGGCCGTGGAGACTCAGACTGAGATCGGTAGGGGTGGCAGTATAGACTCAGACTGGGATCGGGAAGGGTGGCAGTGTAGACTCAGTCTGGGATCAACTGGGATCAGGAGGGACGGCAGTGGAGCCTCAGACTGGGATCGGGAGGAGGCAGTGTAGACTCAGATTGGGAGCAGGAGGGGTGGCAGTGTAGACTCAGACTGGGATTGGGAGGAGAGGCAGTGGAGACTCAGACTGGGATTAGGAGGGGAGGCAGTGGAGACTCAGACTGAGATCGGGAGGGGTGGCAGTGTAGACTCAGACTGGGATCGGGAAGGGTGGCAGTGTAGACTCAGACTGGGATCGACTGGGATCAGGAGGGACGGCAGTGGAGACTCAGACTGGGATCGGGAGGGGAAGCAGTGTAGACTCAGACTGGGATCGGGAGGGGAGGCAGTGGAGACTCAGACTGGGATCGGAAGGGGTGGCAGTGTAGACTCAGACTGGGATCGGGAGGGGTGGCAGTGTAGACTCAGACTGGGATCGACTGGGATCAGGAGGGGCGGCAGTGGAGACTCAGACTGGGATCGGGAGGGGAAGCAGTGGAGACTCAGACTGGGATCAGGAGGGATGGCAGTGGAGACTCAGACTGAGATCGGGAGGGGTGGCAGTGTAGACTCAGACTGGGATCAGTAGGGGTGACAGTGGAGACTCAGACTGGGATCGGGAGGGGAAGCAGTGGAGACTCAGACTGGGATCAGGAGGGGAGGCAGTGGAGACTCAGACTGAGACTGGGAGGGGAAGCAGTGGAGACTCAGACTGGGATCAGGAGGGGTGGCAGTGTAGACTCAGACTGGGTTCGACTGGGATCAGGAGGGGCGGCAGTGGAGACTCAGTCTGGGATCGGGAGGGGAAGCAGTGGAGACTCAGACTGAGATCGGGAGGGGTGGTAGTGTAGACTCAGACTGGGATCGACTGGGATCAGGAGGGATGGCAGTGGAGACTCAGACTGAGACCGGGAGGGGAAGCAGTGGAGACTCAGACTGAGATCGGGAGGGGTGGCAGTGTAGACTCAGACTGGGTTCGACTGGGATCAGGAGGGGCGGCAGTGGAGACTCAGACTGAGATTGGGAGGGGTGGCAGTGTAGACTCAGACTGGGTTCGACTGGGATCAGGAGGGGCGGCAGTGGAGACTCAGACTGGGACCGGGAGGAGGCAGTGTAGACTCAGACTGGGATCAGGAGGGATGGCAGTGGAGACTCAGACTGAGACCGGGAGGGGAAGCAGTGGAGACTCAGACTGAGATCGGGAGGGGTGGCAGTGTAGACTCAGACTGGGTTCGACTGGGATCAGGAGGGGCGGCAGTGGAGACTCAGACTGGGACCGGGAGGAGGCAGTGTAGACTCAGACTGGTAGCAGGAAGGGGTGGCAGTGTAGACTCAGACTGGGATTGGGAGGAGAGTCAGTGGAGACTCAGACTGGGATTAGGAGGGGAGGCAGTGGAGACTCAGACTGAGATCGGGAGGGGTGGCAGTGTAGACTCTGTCGTAGAAATTTTAAACTGTATATTAAACTAAACATGTTTCTAACATCTAACCTTAATTCTCTTTTCAGGCCTAACATGATAACACTTTGAAACACAATGTACTTAAACGCTCTGTCCTGTGTTTTTGGATGTTGTGTTGCCATACCCCTTTTACTTTGGTAGTGTGAGTGTGAACACATTTGGGAAATGAAACTAGACAGATGACTAAATTGAACCTTGTGATTAACAATGAAGTAATCATTAAAACAAAGTTTGCTTTACCTGGTAACAGAAGGGTTTGTCTATGAAAACCAATCAAATTGTGGGGAAATTATGTAATGCAGTATGACATTTTTGCCATACCTCCTTATTCTATAAAAACTGTTGTATTCTTCTGTACTGTGGGATTCTCAATGGAATTTGTCTGAGATCCTCCGGCCTTGCTTCTTCTTGGGGGAGATTCGCGTTTTGCTGGATTTTCTTCACATAGTAGCACAATAAACTTAAATTTCTCCATCATTTATGGTCATATAGAAAAAAGAAATATGAAAAGAATCTGTGATATTTCTACTTTTGTATGTGTCCACTTACAATCGAATCAAAACATTGTGCTTTTGTAAAATAAAGAAAATAAACAGGGTGTGCTTTCTGCCTCCCCGTCGCGCTGAACTTTTTTTTCTTGAGCACGTCTATAAACTGAAACAAAACTCAGCGAATACTTGTCACATGTTTATGAGCCATATACTTGTTACGCTCTGCTCCGAGACGGACGGTTGAGATCCAAACGCAGCTTTATTGTATGGGGCAATCCAGAGGCGTAATCCAATGTACAGGCAAGGGTCATACACAGGCAGGCAGTCAAAACAAAGAAACAAACAAACAAACAAACAAACAAACAAACAAACAGGGACCAGAGGCAAGAGAGTAATCCAGGAAACAGGGCAAGATATCCAAAACCAAGAGACAAGAAAACCAGAAGAATGCTCAGAAATGCAGTGTAACACTTAAACAAGACTTCGCGGTGAGTGAATGAATGAACATGGTATAAATAGACAGACTAACAGGATGATGAGACACAGGTGAATGCAATCAGTGAATGAGGTACAGGTGAATGTGATCAGTGATAAGTGATGATGAGTCCAGGCAGTGAGTATTGGGAAATGTAGTTTGTGAGTGATAATAGTCTTATGTGGAGTGCCCTCTGGTGGCTCTCAAGGGCACTCCAGCTGGTGACCGTTACAATACCTTTATAATCATTTAAGTGTGTACTTTTAAATGTTCGGATTCAAACTAAAAACAAATATTCTCTGTTTAAGTAATTTGTATAAAACCAACAAGATGTCCAGCTTCTCATGCGCTTGCTAATTATTTTTAGTTTGACCACGCCCACGCGCGCAAAAGAGATTCACATGCAAATCTCCACATGGAACGCGAACGCGCTCGTTACCTCAAAAACAAAGCACCAACAAACTTCACAAGTCTCTGCTTTTCGTCGAGTTTGAAAGACGTGCCGTGAGCTTACATTGGATTTACATCAGAAGAAAAAGAACGCGATTTGAAGACAAGAAAGATGTAAGGTAAGAAATTCTTAATTATTAGTTCATGTTATTGTTGCATAAACTTCACATTGCAGTTGAACTGTTGCTAGATATATGGTGAATATTATAATATTTGGACCCGTGTTTACTGTTACTGTGTTTGTGGATATCTGCTCAAACGTATATGTATAATATGGTAACCATAATGTTTCATATTTTGGAGCGAGCTCTGGTTTTGAATGTATCACGATCCCGTTTGAAACGATCGCGTTTGAAAAGCGCACCAAACAAAGGCTTCATGTTTTTACTATTATCTCATTTCATATCATCATAACGAATGGAAACATTTGAAGTAACATATGATAATCAATATATTTTTCTCTAGCGTAGTTGTTACTGAAATCTTTTGGAAGATTTATATGTTGCTATAGGTTATTGTTATTATTATTTTATGCAGCACTGTGCATAGCCTATGCTTACAAGCCACAACAAACCTGCTGTTCATTATATTATATATTGTTGGAAACATTTGTGTGTGTGTGTATTCTGTGAATTTTAAAAAGCAATTTTAAACAGAAAAAATCTAAAATTTATTCAGAATAAATTTTAGAACTATATTCCCTATAGTTTCTCTTGATATCAGTATGTTCACTTTTTTTTTCTTTCAGGGTCCAGATGCCACTGAGTCCTGCTGACTTCAACATTCACATGAGTCTCTGTATATGAACATGGTAAAGTGAAAATCAAACACCTTGGAAATGAAAGGTATGTACAATGTTTTTAGGAATGGCACAAAGGTCTCTGTCTTTGGATCATTGTTTTCAACCGTGTGCTTTTTTGTCATTTGTTGTGTATATTTGGATTATGTTGTGTTGTAAATAAATCCAAACAATCAAAAAGTCATTCTTTTTTAAATCTCCTCATTCTTTGTGCAAGGTTGCTCAGAATGACAGGGCCTGATAGCTCCTAAAATAGGGCCATTAGGGAGTGTCTTTGTCTTTCTCAGGTGTGAAAAGCTTACATATTAATGAGGTGATCCGCCCCTTCGCATAAAGCTTTCTCACACAAAACACATCTTAGAAATTTTAAATCAATATATTGTCTTCTCTGAATGAGCAGTCAGGATGATTTTCACATAGTTTTGGAGCAAATATTCTAGGCTACGTGATACAATTTTCAAAAGTCTTGTGAAGAATTAATCAGTATGGGTTTCATGACCTTATTTCAGTGACAATTTTTTTTGTATTTTCACAAACCACGCATAAATGTCATTATCTCAAAACTACAAACTTTTACATACATGCTGCTGATATATTATTGTAGCAGAGTTTGTGCTGAATACAGTGTAATCAAACTTTAGCCATGAAAATGTCACAAGTAACAGAAATAAGCACAAATGTCAGAGCATGTCAGAACACCTCCAGGACCCAGAAAATACCTCAGACCCCAGAGGGTTAAAGGACATTTGCTAAGGTCTGTTTGTCAATTATACCTGCACAGGAAGAAAGCTAGTTAGGGAAGCAAGTTAGTTAGGTAGCTATATAGGGAATGTCGATTGGAGACAACCCAGTAGAATAGAAAGGGAATGTCGATTGGAGACAGCCCAGGGAATGTCGATTGGAGACAACCCAGTAGAATAGAAAGGGAATGTTGATTGGAGACAACCCAGGTAGACTTAGAACAGAAAGGGAATGTCGATTGGAGACAACCCAGATAGTTAGGTTTAGGGAAAAATCTATGACAATTTGGCGGGCCATCCAGGAGTCCTCGGAATCTGCCTCTGTCGGATGGACAGGGACGAGGAACCATGTTGTCTTCATTCTGCCAGACTGCAGAACCCTGTTTGACAGAGGGACCATTCCAGTCACAAGTTCTTTGTGACATGCAAGATTTATTTTATTAAAATTTAAATGGAAAAGAAAAGAAAAGGCATGAGAGTCGGCTGTTTTTGTCAATTTACAGGTAAATATTTGACCACTTGCTTGAGCAACTTAATATAAGTAATGCATGGAATAATAGCCCTACGTTGTTTAAATTGTGTTTAAACGTGCATGCGTCCATTAAAGAGTGTAGGTTATATGTGTACAAAGAGAATCGCAATGCTGAAAAAACATTTTATTAAATAAAAGTTTCAGCGTAACTTCTGGATTTTAAATAAAAATAGTAAGTGTTTGTGGTACAGCCGTGAATCAGTTATTCACTGCAAACGCATCATATATGAAGCACTATAGCGCGTGCTGCTCCTGCACCGCACACACACACACACACTGCACACGGAGTATGTGGGAAACGGCCGTAAGATCCACCTACAGTTCTTAGAAACTTAGATCTGTCACGCACATAGTATCTCTTTATTTCGTACAACAGCAGCACTCATCTTGTTTGTTTACAGCGGATGCCGATGAAGCGGCCGTAAACCGGAAACTGATATGCCGACAACTGACAATAGCGGAAGTTCGTCGCGACGCTTGTGCACATAGCCTATTGAGCTCTCTTTCGCGTCTGAATGGACAAATACACACAACATGTCCGTTTTTGAGAGTATTCACGTAAACACAGTCGGTTATGTCTTTACAGAACGTACAGTTGTGAGAATATCGGATGTGCATTAGCAGTGCAATTGGATCTGCACACTCGGTCTTAAAGTGACAGTGCGTAATAAACCTAATGCCTTCTGTACACTTAATATTGTTCAAACAACAAAATAAAAAGAGAAAAGCATTCACTGCTCTTTAATAATAGCTTTAATAAAGATTAATTATATTTAATTCATACAAATAAATATATCTGCTTGAAAGAATAAACAATGATGTATGTAAGTAAAGACTGCATAATCATTAATTGAAAAAAAAAAAAGACTGTTCTACTTTAGAAGTTTTTCCAGTTGAATTTTCTGATTTCCCATGGGCCCCCCCTCACTGGTTCTTGGTCCCCCCTGTGCCCCCCCATTTATAAAATCCTGGAATCGCCCCTGATAGTGTGGTTGTGTCCGACGTACTGTGACAGTGTTAATTTTTTTGATATATATTGTTTATGCCCGAAGTACTGATAAGCAAGCTGTTTTAAGAAAATAACATAAAAACCCGACGTAGTGTGGTTGTGTCCGACGTACTGTGACAGTGTTAATTTTGTTGATATATATTGTTTATGCCCGAAGTACTGTGAATTATCAAGCTGTTTTAAGAAAAAGAGAAAAGAAAAAAACATAAAAAACCCGACGTAGTGTGGTTGTGTCCGACGTACTGTGACAGTGTTATTTTTTTTGATACACTGTAAAAACGAACTTTTTGGTATAGTAATATATATTAAATTAACCATCATAATTTTTACTTTATAAAATTAAAATTCAATGAGAACTAGAATTTTCTAAGTAAAATTTTAAATATCTACACATTTAATTCATGTAATAAATTAACTGGTTGGAAAGAGTAAATCTTATTATATATTTGCTTGTAATATTTAAACATGTTATAGTCACTTCACATAAACATAGTAATTTTAAGTAAATTTTAATCGAAAAAGTATAGCGCGTTTGAATCCGCACATGCGTGTTTGGACAAGACAGTCTAACTGCCACTTTGGGTCAGACGGATTGGCGAGCTGCTGCGTGGCTGCTTTTTGTCGTGTTTGAGGTAAGTTTGTCTTTCTGTTTTACATTTAATAAAAGATGGGTCTGTGAGGATTTTGATTGATGATTCTTGTTTACTTGACTCAATAGACATTATCTTATAACTGCCCGCGGTCTTATAACATGGATCTTATAACATGGCCTCGTATTAGTGTAACGGGTCTGGGTTATCCATAGTACATTAACGTTATAACCCCGCCTTTACATTTCACTTCCTACATTAGTTAACGGATATTTAATCGGAAAAGTTTTCAATAGTTTTATAGATTCACAAAGCACTGTTTTTCGTGTAAAAATTTCAAACTGATTGGATACCGTTGTAACTGCTAACGTTAGCTTGCTAACATTAGGCCTTAAAATTAACATTAACCGCTTTCCTGCTGTAACGTTAAGTAACGTTAACGTTATACTGTTGACTATGGAAAAGTTTGAATTTTCTTAATGAATATTGCCCAGGAAGGTCTACACATAAAGCTACAATTTTTCAATTGCAATAAATCGTGCATAAATGAGGTCTCAAAATAAGGTCTGTGTTTCTAAAAGCATCGTGCGCTAAGTTGATCGTAGAGATAATACTTTTTTTAGTAAGTGTATGTGTTCATTCTGTTGTGATAATGAAGTCACTTTCTATTTTTGTTTCTCAAAAGATTTATATTTTTTTCTTCTAAACTGTATGCAGGAGGACAGCTGCAGTGACATCACTCAGCACATCATTCAAATACTGGTCGTCCATCCATGGTGCTGATGGAGAAGATCCAATTGATGCATCCATCCTTCTTAAAGGAGAACTCCGGTCAATTTTAATATTTTTTTAATATTACTACGTAGAGGTGGAAAAACAAGTTCTTTGTGACATGCAAGATTTATTTTATTAAAATTTAAATGGAAAAGAAAAGGCATGAGAGTCGGCTGTTTTTGTCAATTTACAGGTAAATATTTGACCACTTGCTTGAGCAACTTAATATAAGTAATGCATGGAATAATAGCCCTACGTTGTTTAAATTGTGTTTAAACGTGCATGCGTCCATTAAAGAGTGTAGGTTATATGTGTACAAAGAGAATCGCAATGCTGAAAAAACATTTTATTAAATAAAAGTTTCAGCGTAACTTCTGGATTTTAAATAAAAATAGTAAGTGTTTGTGGTACAGCCGTGAATCAGTTATTCACTGCAAACGCATCATATATGAAGCACTATAGCGCGTGCTGCTCCTGCACCGCACACACACACACACACTGCACACGGAGTATGTGGGAAACGGCCGTAAGATCCACCTACAGTTCTTAGAAACTTAGATGTGTCACGCACATAGTATCTCTTTATTTCGTACAACAGCAGCACTCATCTTGTTTGTTTACAGCGGATGCCGATGAAGCGGCCGTAAACCGGAAACTGATATGCCGACAACTGACAATAGCGGAAGTTCGTCGCGACGCTTGTGCACATAGCCTATTCAGTACTTTGCGCGCAGCGCGTCTATGTGCAGGGCTGCACTCTTCGGGTCGTGTGTGTGTGTGTGTGTGTGTTCGCACAGAAAAACATACCGAATAAAGCTCTCTTTCGCGTCGTCACTCTTATTCAGATCTGTCCATATGTCTGCCCTTCTCTTTCTCCCAGACGTTTACATTTTTTAACGATTTGTGAGACATGCAGCATCAAGCGCATTCCAACTCGTGTGCCGCTAGATCAGCACGTTACAATTCAAATGTACGCATCTACCACAAACGCAAATCAGTTCTGACTGGATCTCTTCCCCAATCGTCCCTCCCTAACATTTTCGTCTATTTTTTATTCGTTGACGAAAATGTCAATAAATTTTCGTCATAGTTGTCGTCATTTAAAACTGTTTTTGATATAGTTATCGTCTCGTGTTTGTCTGAAAAAATGTCGTTGACGAAAATAATGGCGAACATTTTTCGTCAACGAAATTAACAATATAATATACTGTAATTGAGTGTGCATACCATAAACAGTGACATGTCGAGGTGTCTCTCTCCTGACTCCTGTTTGAAAAACGCGGACCAGAGATTCTGCTTTGCGAATCGCAAATCAAGCAGTGATTGACAGCGCTCTGATCCAATGGCGTTGGGCATTGTCATGTTGACAGTAAATCTAGCCCAATGATGTTGGGGGGGCACCAGGGGGGGCCAATCATATTCCAGGGGGGGCCGGTGCCACCCCGTGCCCCCCCTCTAGACACGCCCCTGCACACTATGTCGGGTTTTTATGTTATTTTCTTAAAACAGCTTGCTTATCAGTACTTCGGGCATAAACAATATATATCAAAAAAATTAACACTGTCACAGTACGTCGGACACAACCACACTATGTCGGGTTTTTATGTTATTTTCTTAAAACAGCTTGCTTATCAGTACTTCGGGTTCAAACAATATTTATGAATTTTAAAACAATGCCTCAGTACGTCGGGCAAAACCACACTGCTTCGGGTTCTTTGTTTTAAACTTCACAAAGTCACGGCACATCAGACTCACTAGTCTAGCCTATGCTATAACACACAATAGTTGTGAAATAATTCTATGACCACACTGCGTCGGGTCTATTCAATTACTTTAGAATTTCCTCAGAATTATTACAACTTCACAATCAGTTTCAAGTAGGCTACATTAGAAACATACACATTTGTTTCAGTTACTTTAGAAACAACCAATCTGAAATAACTCTGCCACCACACTGCTTCGGGCTTATTCAGTTACGTTAGAATCTTAAACAAAATTGTACGGAATAGGCTTAAAACTCCTCCTGCTAATACTGAATAAACCAAATTCGATCTCTTATGTCCTTAATTTTTCTTTTCTAGATTTTTTTTTAATCGAGGAATTCCTTGACAAAAACAGCATAAATGAAAGAAAACAGTTTTTCTTACCTTTTCCCTTTTTTGTTGGAAATCCGTCGATTCCTGGGTCTGGCTCGCCAATGTAAGAAAAAATGAAGTGGACGTCGAAGATCTCAAAAATGAAGTTTATTACAGCATAGCAGTGGCAAGGTACACAAAGCACCTTGGATTCAGCGGAGTCAAACAGAATGAATCTCATCCTCTCAGCTCAAACATTTATCCTCTATATCGTTTGTCTTTCCCTTCAACATGTAAATGAAGCTCTGTTTTAAATGTAAATGAAATCAGAACAGCAAAAGGTTTAGGTCAGGGGTGGGGAACCTTTTTCCTATCAAGGGCCATTTACAATTTTTGAACATTCTTTAAGGGCCATTGTAATGAACAGGGGCGTTTCTAGGTTTTAGGGGCTGAGCCCGAAACAAGATATCATGATTCGATACAGAGAATAATGTATATATTTAGGCCTATATGCAGGGGGGCAGACTGGTTAAAAAAATCAGTGCTGGCCCTGTTGCCACACCAGCCCATATTACCACACAGACACACACATTGAAATGTGAGGTAGTTAGGGGGGTTCGGGGGCATGCTCCCCTGAGAAAATTTTGATTTCTCGGACCTACATATGTGCATTTTAAGGTGTTTGAAGGCCAACATTTTTTGATAACAATAGCTTTAAAAGCATGTCAGTGGGCAGTATAAATTATTTGTCAAGATAACAGATTCTTAAACATGAGAATGAGGATAAATGTTGAAATGAATGATCCACACTACAAAATGGAAATGCAAAATGTTTCTGCTTATTGTTGACAATACAATCACATATTCCAAACAGGAATGGCCTTAAATGAGAAATCTTTCAAGGATTATTTTGCATAGATGTAAACTTTTTAGCATTAAAGATTGGTTTCAGCAACTTGTTTCTTTCTTGAGTTAATCAATGTTTTTGGCACTATTAAATCAGTTCAATTAAATTTCAATTGTTCACTCATAAAGACAGTCACTTCTCACCACCTACTGGCTTAATGATAAGTTGCGCAAACACAGACAAGCGGAGTGATACAAACTGTGAAAAGGCTGATGCTGGTGAAATATTCCAACACATTCGAGGACCTTATATATATATATATATATAGGCTACATATCAGAGTTAAATAGGAATACATTGTAATAATGTTAATCAAGCAGACTAAATCACACGACTGCGCAGCAATATTTAAGCTCATTATACAAAGGAAATAATTATTTATACTTTATACTTTAATACGCAAATGACAAAACGAAAGTAAAAGCAGCAGCCCCTCGTGGACGACTACCACACACGCACACACACACAGTCGTGTGATTTAGTCTGCACACACACAGTAAAGTACATGCCTGGTCCTCCGCTGTCTCCGATCCTTTTATGCGCCCCGAAGCTGATCAATGAGAAACTTGAAACCGGTACGGCGCGCGCGCCCCCGAAGTTCATCCGTGAGAAACTTGAAACCGGTGCGGCGCGCAGGTGACTCGTTAACACTCGCGCTACTGGCCTCGCCCTGCTCTCACGGCTCGTGGACTCGTGCCGCTTGCCACTTAGCCTATTTTGTGTTTTCTATCACAGGAAAAGTAATGAGATGTTTGTTTCTGGATTTTTTTTTTTTTTTTTTTTTTTGGGAGGAATTGACTCGCGGGCCGCATCAAACTGTTTTGTGGGCCGGACGTTCCCCACCCCTGGCTTAGGCAGGGTTCGAATTATGATTTCATCTTTGTGGGGGTCTCTTAAAAAAAGGAAAAAAAAGTAGCTTATGAGCAGGCGCGGTGTAGCTTACTAATGTAAATAAATAAAAATGTTAATAAAAAAGTGTTGCTAACCCAATTCAATTTAAATAGTACATGGTTTAATTAGTCATTTAAGGAGGTCTAAGTCTAAGTGGTCCAGTGGCAAAATTTTCGCCAAGCGTGTCAGAGGTTCTGGGTTCTAATCCGCACTCGTGTATTAGGGCTGTCAAAGTTAGCGCGTTAACGCAAAATCATATTAACGGCACTATTTTTTTTAACGCTCGATTAACGCAGCGCGTATTTTCTGTTTGACCCGTGGCCCAAAACCTAGTTGGAGAAATGGAGATACACAGTGTTGCCAACTTAGCGACATTGCAGACCCATTTAGCGATTTTTTCCCTTCAACAAAGCGCCCAAACCTTATTTAGTTTCTGAGAATCTACCGGTACCGCCGGTACTGCTCTCCCAGCACGCGCGCGCGCGCCTCTCTCTCTCTCTCGCTCTCTCTCTGCGTCTCGCGCTGGAGAGAGGAGCAGCGCTTTAAAGCCTTGTTTATACTCGACGCAGCCGCAAGAGCGCGAGTCACCGCAGACCGCGCGCGCACCTCTCCAGACGGACGAGGCATTTATACTTGACGCGCGCGCCGGTATGCGCAACGTGACTGCCAGTCTTTCTTGCAAACTTACTGGGCTGGTGTGGGTTCTTTTATGGTCCAAATACGGTCGGATACGATGTAGCAAGTCGTCGAACCGCTGAGCAGACATTCTAAAATAGCCAAAGTGCATTTGCTCGTCCATTGCACGCATTTCTTTAACAAGTACACCAGCTCGGACAAAGTCGCCTCGAAATCGTTCATCTTCGGATGCGGCGCCGCGCGCGATGTTACAAAAAGTGCCGTGCACACCGCCAGGCGAAATTGGGTCTTGCGAACCCAACGCGCGAGACCGCCCACTCCGCAATGACGTCATTTTTGCCGCGCGCGCCTCGCGATCTTGCGGCTGCGTCGAGTATAAACAAGGCTGCATTCAGTTAAACACAGATATGATGTTGCTTCTCTAATTTTACATGCAAGTATAGCCGAAATCGCAAAACAGATATTGTGTTTATCTTATGTGAATTTGATTTCATCAGACGACGGCTCGATTATCAGGATTTTTGTGCAGATTAACATCTTGGAAGGGAGAGCTGGTTATGTCTTGGGTCGCGTTTCAGTCACCATTTCATATTCATTCCGTTGTTTGACAACAGAAACAGTAAAATATACCAATGAAAACAGTTTTATTGAGAATTTAGCTTCATCAAAATGGGCACAGAGAGAGACAAACTACAATGTAGCCTAATAATAAATAATAAATGTACATTTAGCATTTTCAGAAGAGCTGCCCTGTCATGCAAAAATCTAAACATTGTGTTAATTGCTCAGTGCAAAGAAAGAGAAGTAATGGGAACCTGGTATTTCTTTGTTCTAATATGTGTCTAATAGACATGAACAAGTTCTTTGAAAAACATCTATGACCTTTGAAACATGTCTTGTCTTCATGCTCTATGTTGACTATGGTTTCAATAACAAATATACATTTGCATAAAGCATCCATATTTATCCATGCCCACATTGATTAGAGTATTACTAACTTGAAAAGTATTAATTTAAGGTACATTTAGAACAAATAAAAAAATGTGCGATTAATCACGAGTTAACTCATGACAATCATGCGATTAATCGATTAAAATTTTTAATCGATTGACAGCCCTAATATATATATATATATATATATATAGAGAGAGAGAGAGAGAGAGAGAGAGAGAGAGAGAGAGAGAGAGAGAGAGAGAGAGAGAGAGAGAGAGAGAGTCTCCACAACGAATTGAAGCGCGCGTCCGAGTAAAGACTGTGCCAGAGCCACAAGAGAACACAAGTAGCCTATCCACGCCACTGATCGCAGCGGCAACGAGCAATTTGATCGCTTTGATTTAAAAAACCCCCAACACATTTCAGCGCTAGATCACCTCTTATTTAACAAACAAACTAAATTAATGCTCTGCTAGTTAACTGGAAATGTTTTATTTATTTGTATTGTTATATTAATGCCGCGAGATGTTTCAAACGTGGTGGGGACAATATCGACCTTAGTAAAAAGTGGTGGGGACATGTCCCACCCGCAAATTACGCCTATGTTAAAACGCCCACTGTCGCGAATTTGCAACAAACCCCTTCCATTCAGACTGCAGGCGAGATAGCGTTTGTTTTCCCCCAATGCCTGTTTGTGCACATTCGATACATACCTAGGAACATTTTGCACGCACTGGTTTCTCGTAGGAGCGGTCGGAGTGGGAACTACATCCGGTTCACCGAAGCTAATATTTTGGTTTGCAAAATCCGCATATCAAGGGCGCAAATGTGGAGAAATTGCCCAAAATGAGTTAAGTTGTGCTAAGATAAAAATATGTACCAGATTATTGATTGCTTCTATAGCTATGTTATTCATATAGACTTCATGTGACGAATATTTTTTACGTACTTTGTAGATTTCTGTTTGTAGCAAATTTGCGACATTGGTCCATAACGGCTGGATTGGGCTAATGGCTACATATTATAATAATGCTGTATTTAGATGGTTTCAGCCAAAAAAAAAAAAATTTTTTTTTTTTCACAAAAAATAGCATGTTAGGATATAACACTATAAGAATATATAATGTATGCACTGGAGAAACAAGGAAAGAGTTAAACAGAGTGTAACATGGAATGTATAAAAACTACTGTCAATGTTAGGGAGTAGGAGAGTGTTTTGTTTCTTGCTGTTGTCAAGATTCATTAATTTGTCAATTAAAGTTTATAAGTTCTAACAACTTTGTGGCATGAATAAAATCTACATACCTGAGATGGGAAAATGTGTTTTATTAATTTTACCATTTTGTAAAAATTACCCTAAATGCCTGTTGTCGCAAATTTGCAACATACCAAAATTTCTATTTATTTGTTGTGCAAAAGTGAAATTGATAATCTCAACATTATTTACCAACTACTTAAAGGCAAAAACACACATAATTTTTTTTTTTATATACAGCTATATAAATTCAGGCGTTAAGGGGTTAAAATAACACTTGCCTTATGGGTTATGCTACTGCTAGATCGGACGTTGACGTCGCTTCTGTGAGTTGAGAAAAGTCAGTAAAAGTCCTGGCAGAAAGCGAAGCATAAGGATACGTGTGATGACGATCCGAGATCCCGCGAGATCCATATCTTGTCCTATCTTTTAAGTCACGCTACAGTAGTCTGAAGGAAAAAGTGCTTTATTTGTAATTTAAAAAAATGGTGCTGATGATTTTTAGAGACCCCCACAGGTGTATGATTTTACTGCTTTCATGGGAGCTCATCCTCTCTCTATGGGAGCTCAGCTCAGCTCCCACTGGCTGGATCTGAAGTGATCACATCTTTGATCTTCTATTAAAACAGAACGGTCAAATGTTTAAGGTGACAAGCTACTTGAAGTCCCTGTAATCAAGATGGTTGTTGGTTGCCCTCTGTGATACTATTTAGCCTACATATTACTGAGATTGGATGTAATTGTCTCTATATGATAATTAAGTTCTTTTAAGTGAAGGAACATTTGATATATATGTATTGGAGTGGAAGTTGTTGGGAACAGACCATAATTTCTTATAGTTATGTTTCCCAGTATATTCCCACAGCACCACAGCTGTGCTGGACAATAACTTTATTCTAGAGCTGCTGTGAAGCCAAAACAATCTCTGTTACTGTAATCTCCTATTATCACTGTAAAGCTGCTTTGAAACAATCTATATTGTTAAAGCGCTGTATAAATGAAGGTGACTTGACATTGTGATTCGGCTCTTGCACAGCTCTCTCTCCTGATTCCCCTCTCGCTTGATATCTCACACTTAGATTCCCTCTCTATCTGCGTTCTCTGCCAGTGTTTTCACTCTCCAGCCTCTCGTGTATTGTTATATTTTTCCTCATCTCTTCGCCCCTTGCTCGGCTGCCCGATTAAATATTGTTTCCTTTTACTTTGATTAATTTGTCTAATAAATACAGTTTGAACTGATGTGCTCTTGGGTTCTCAGCCGTTTCAGTAAGCTAAAGTTCTGAGAACGTTTTTATTTTATTTTTTATTATTTTATTATTTTTTATTATTATCCAACGAACTTTAGTAGTATACAATATAGTAAACAGAATTCACATATTAATAGCCTATATCTAAAAAAAAAACATAAAAAAAAAAAACCATGCCAGAGTGTACAAATTGATTAATTAATAAAACAATTGTCATAATCTTACATTCAAAAGTCATTCTTGCTTTTTTATTGACAATGTTCTCCAGAATGGTGCAATAAGGAACTAAGGAAGTCTCCTGAAGAAAATGAATACATTCAGGCTTGGATCCTGACCATTTCTTCTTGTGTATTTGAAAATTTCCCCAAATAATAAAAAGCTGTACAATAAAAGTTTAAATATTATTATTATTGCTTTCATTGGAAAAATACATTAAAAATAATTATAACATTTGCTTTTCTTCTAATGAAATTTTCCACATCCACCACAAAAAAAAAATACAATTACAAAACAGATAAATAATAGATTTTTTATTATTATTGAACAAAAATCACATGAATCAATATCTAAATTAAACCTCTCCAACACACTTTTAGCTGGATATATATACTTACTGTCTATATGGATATGTAAAACGACGTGAACGCGCCCCGATTACGCCCCAGAATGGCGTAGTCACGTGGCCTCTGTTATTTTCTCAGCGTTGGCTGAGAAACCAATGACACTCGTATGCGATTACAATGTAGAGGATTTCATAAAAAATAATTGCAGTTATCGCTGGGCGGATTTTCATGTTGGAAATAACCTGTGGAAATTATTATGTTTCAGTTATTAAACATAAAATACATTTGAATGTCCATCCTATGATGTCCAAACCTATGGTCCAAACATCCGCGCGCCCCCTGGAGGAAGTTAACGTTCACTTCCACGCACGTGACAGCATTCTCTCCATTCATTGGCTGTGAAGGCGGAAGTGACTCGCTTGCAGTAACCCTTCCGCCAACATCAATACAAGCACACAACATCACCACAAGAAAACAGGTAAGATAAACGCTAACTTCATAAACTAAATCTAGTTTATTATATCAGCCCGCCGCGTGTCATAATTGACAGTCTGTTCTCGATAAATGAATACCTCATTTCCCGGTGTTTAGTTGTGAATGTTTGTCATATTAGCTGCCAAGTTTAGCATGTCATTCATATGTGACTGAAGGATTGTAGTTCAGTTTTACGCAATATCTGACATATTTTCATTCTATAATATTAGAACAGGGTGTTCAAACATTTATATGTCACATATGATCATTCTTGTGCGAGGGACCCCGTCCTTACATTTAAAAGGCAGATATAAATGTATGTGTAAAGACCCAATTTATACTGTGACAAATACATATTGTCCTATAAAATATTATTTGGAGAATATAACTGTTATATATTTTTTACTCGCTATAGCACTGTGCTGTGTATTGTTTATTTGTTCAATTTATTTTTTAATGTAACTTTTATAATTCATTTGAATCTATTATTTATTCATTTATTAATATGAGAATGTTCTAATATTATTTATTTGTATCATATTTTGTATTTTAATCTTTTTGTTTACTTCATTTAATCTTATTACTTGTTTATTTTTACTTTTTTTTACAATGTGTGTCAGTATTATGTACTTGTGATTTAAATCTATTATTATTATTTATTTGAATGTATTATTTGTTATTGATTGTATTCATTCATGAATATGACTCTTGTGTGTGTTGTGTGTGTTATGGGTGTAGTAAGCATGGAGCTGGCCCACAGTCTGCTGCTGAATGAAGAAGCTCTGGCTCACGTCACCGAGGCCAAGAGAGCCGTCTTCATCTTCGAGTGGCTCCGCTTCCTGGATAAAGTTCTCATCGCTGCTAACAAGGTAAAAGATCACGGAGAAACACATAATTATGTAATCTAATCAATATACATGCACAAAAGTGTTTGTAAAAGCACAGATGTTATATAAACAGATACATTTGAAATAACTTCTGCTTCTATGTTAGATCAGACACTCTGCAGAGTTCTTGATGTTAGTGTCTTCAGATCTGAGGCCGGTTGAAAGAGTCGTTGATCATGTTTATTCCCTGCACACTCCTTCAGGGTTTGTGTTTCTGTAATGTGTTCTACGCTGTTGTTGCAGTTTCTGCTGATCTGATGTGAGATCATTCTGTGTAACTCAAGTAGTCTAAACATCTTCATTTTCATCTCATTTAAAGAAATACACAAATGAAGATGAAAGCCAACATATTAAACGTAATGGGTGTATATTTATTGATTAATTCACTATTTTGTAGAGGAGGTCAAAATGACCATTTTCACCTCAGATTTTGGAATGAGTGTGTGAGTGAGCGTGACTGTGTGTGTGTGTAACTGTTTCTCAAGCTGCTGTGTGTGTGTTTCATGGTGGAGCGGCGGCCACCTGTCACAGACACATCTATAAGAACGCACGCTCAGAGGGAAAACTCTCCTTTTGATAATATTAGATGAATGCTGAACACACAGTACACTGTTGTGTGTGTGTGTGTGTGTGTGTGTGTGTAGGTGGATGTGAAGGAGAAGCAGAAGCAGCTGGTGGAGCAGCTGACGGGGTTGATCAGCTGTGTGTGTGTGTGTGTGTAGGTGGATGTGAAGGAGAAGCAGAAGCAGCTGGTGGAGCAGCTGACGGGGTTGATCAGTAGTGTGTGTGTGTGTGTGTGTGTAGGTGGATGTGAAGGAGAAGCAGAAGCAGCTGGTGGAGCAGCTGACGGGGTTGATCAGCTGTGTGTGTGTGTGTGTAGGTGGATGTGAAGGAGAAGCAGAAGCAGCTGGTGGAGCAGCTGACGGGGTTGATCAGCTGTGTGTGTGTGTGTGTGTGTGTGTGTGTGTGTGTGTGTGTGTGTGTGCAGGTGGATGTGAAGGAGAAGCAGAAGCAGCTGACGGGGTTGATTAGTTGTGTGTGTGTGTGTGTAGGTGGATGTGAAGGAGAAGCAGAAGCAGCTGGTGGAGCAGCTGACGGGGTTGATCAGTGTGTGTGTGTGTGTGTGTGTGTGTGTGTGTAGGTGGATGTGAAGGAGAAGCAGAAGCAGCTGGTGGAGCAGCTGACGGGGTTGATCAGTGTGTGTGTGTGTGTGTGGGTGGATGTGAAGGAGAAGCAAAAGCAGCTGGTGGAGCAGCTGACGGGGTTGATCAGCAGTGTGGATGTGAAGGAGAAGCAGAAGCAGCTGGTGGAGCAGCTGACGGGGTTGATCAGTGTGTGTGTGTGTGTGTGTGTGTGTGTAGGTGGATGTGAAGGAGAAGCAGAAGCAGCTGGTGGAGCAGCTGACGGGGTTGATCAGCTGTGTGTGTGTGTGTGTGTGTGGATGTGAAGGAGAAGCAGAAGCAGAAGCAGCTGGTGGAGCAGCTGACGGGGTTGATCAGCTGTGTGTGTGTGTGTGTGTGTGTGTGGGTGGATGTGAAGGAGAAGCAGAAGCAGCTGGTGGAGCAGCTGACGGGGTTGATCAGCTGTGTGTGTGTGTGTAGGTGGATGTGAAGGAGAAGCAGAAGCAGCTGGTGGAGCAGCTGACGGGGTTGATCAGCTGTGTGTGTGTGTGTGTGTGTGTGTGTGTGTAGGTGGATGTGAAGGAGAAGCAGAAGCAGCTGGTGGAGCAGCTGACGGGGTTGATCAGCAGTGTGTGTGTGTGGGTGGATGTGAAGGAGAAGCAGCTGGTGGAGCAGCTGACGGGGTTGATCATCTGTGTGTGTGTGTGTGTGTGTGTAGGTGGATGTGAAGGAGAAGCAGAAGCAGCTGGTGGAGCAGCTGACGGGGTTGATCAGCTGTGTGTGTGTGTGTGTGTGGGTGGATGTGAAGGAGAAGCAGCTGGTGGAGCAGCTGACGGGATTGATCAGCTGTGTGTGTGTGTGGGTGGATGTGAAGGAGAAGCAGCTGGTGGAGCAGCTGACGGGGTTGATCAGCTGTGTGTGTGTGTGTGTGTAGGTGGATGTGAAGGAGAAGCAGAAGCAGCTGGTGGAGCAGCTGACGGGGTTGATCAGCTGTGTGTGTGTGTGTGTGTGGGTGGATGTGAAGGAGAAGCAGAAGCAGCTGGTGGAGCAGCTGATGGGGTTGATCAGTAGTGTGTGTGTGTGTGTGTGTGTGTGTGTGTGTGTGTGTAGGTGGATGTGAAGGAGAAGCAGAAGCAGCTGGTGGAGCAGCTGACGGGGTTGATCAGCTGTGTGTGTGTGTGTGTGTGTGTGTGTGTGTGTGTGTAGGTGGATGTGAAGGAGAAGCAGAAGCAGCTGGTGGAGCAGCTGACGGGGTTGATCAGCTGTGTGTGTGTGTGTGTGTGTGTGTGTGTGTGTGTGTAGGTGGATGTGAAGGAGAAGCAGAAGCAGCTGGTGGAGCAGCTGACAGGGTTGATCAGCTGTGTGTGTGTGTGCAGGTGGATGTGAAGGAGAAGCAGAAGCAGCTGGTGGAGCAGCTGACGGGGTTGATCAGCTGTGTGTGTGTGTGTGTGTGTGTGTGTGTGTGTGTGTGGATTTGAAGGAGGAGCAGAAGCAGCTGATGGAGCAGCTGACGGGGTTGATCAGCTGTGTGTGTGTGGGTGGATGTGAAGGAGAAGCAGAAGCAGCTGGTGGAGCAGCTGACGGGGTTGATTAGTTGTGTGTGTGTGTGTGTAGGTGGATGTGAAGGAGAAGCAGAAGCAGCTGGTGGAGCAGCTGACGGGGTTGATCAGCTGTGTGTGTGTGTGTGTGTGTGTGTGTGTGTGTGGATTTGAAGGAGGAGCAGAAGCAGCTGGTGGAGCAGCTGACGGGGTTGATCAGCTGTGTGTGTGTGGGTGGATGTGAAGGAGAAGCAGAAGCAGCTGGTGGAGCAGCTGACGGGGTTGATTAGTTGTGTGTGTGTGTGTGTAGGTGGATGTGAAGGAGAAGCAGAAGCAGCTGGTGGAGCAGCTGACGGGGTTGATCAGCTGTGTGTGTGTGTGTGTGTGTGTGTGGATGTGAAGGAGAAGCAGAAGCAGCTGGTGGAGCAGCTGACGGGGTTGATCAGCTGTGTGTGTGTGTGTGGGTGGATGTGAAGGAGAAGCAGAAGCAGCTGGTGGAGCAGCTGACGGGGTTGATTAGTTGTGTGTGTAGGTGGATGTGAAGGAGAAGCAGAAGCAGCTGGTGGAGCAGCTGACGGGGTTGATCAGCTGTGTGTGTGTGTGTGTGTGTGTGTGTGTGGATGTGAAGGAGAAGCAGAAGCAGCTGGTGGAGCAGCTGACGGGGTTGATCAGCTGTGTGTGTGTGTGTGTGTGTGTGTGTGTGTGTAGGTGGATGTGAAGGAGAAGCAGAAGCAGCTGGTGGAGCAGCTGATGGGGTTGATCAGCTGTGTGTGTGTGTGTGTGTGTGTGTGTGTGTGTGTGTGTGTGTGTAGGTGGATGTGAAGGAGAAGCTGGAGCAGCTGCCGGGGTTGATCAGCTGTGTGTGTGTGTGTGTGTGTGTGTGTGTAGGTGGATGTGAAGGAGAAGCTGGAGCAGCTGCCGGGGTTGATCAGCTGTGTGTGTGTGTGTGTGTGTGTGTGTGTGTGTGTGTGTGTGTGTGTGTAGGTGGATGTGAAGGAGAAGCTGGAGCAGCTGCCGGGGTTGATCAGCTGTGTGTGTGTGTGTGTGTGTGTGGGTGGATGTGAAGGAGAAGCTGGAGCAGCTGACGGGGTTGATCAGCTGTGTGTGTGTGTGTGTGTGTGTGTGTGTGTGTGTGTGTAGGTGGATGTGAAGGAGAAGCTGGAGCAGCTGCCGGGGTTGATCAGCTGTGTGTGTGTGTGTGTGTAGGTGGATGTGAAGGAGAAGCAGAAGCAGCTGGTGGAGCAGCTGACGGGGGTTGATCAGCAGTGTGTGTGTGTGTGTGTGTAGGTGGATGTGAAGGAGAAGCAGAAGCAGCTGGTGGAGCAGCTGACGGGGTTGATCAGCTGTGTGTGTGTGTGTGTGTGTGCAGGTGGATGTGAAGGAGAAGCAGAAGCAGCTGGTGGAGCAGCTGACGGGGTTGATTAGTTGTGTGTGTGTGTGTGTGTGTAGGTGGATGTGAAGGAGAAGCAGAAGCAGCTGGTGGAGCAGCTGACGGGGTTGATTAGTTGTGTGTGTGTGTGTGTGTGTGTGTGTGTGTAGGTGGATGTGAAGGAGAAGCAGAAGCAGCTGGTGGAGCAGCTGATGGGGTTGATCAGCTGTGTGTGTGTGTGTGTGTGTGTGTGTAGGTGGATGTGAAGGAGAAGCAGAAGCAGCTGGTGGAGCAGCTGACGGGGTTGATCAGCTGTGTGTGTGTGTGTGTGTGTAGGTGGATGTGAAGGAGAAGCAGAAGCAGCTGGTGGAGCAGCTGACGGGGTTGATCAGCTGTGTGTGTGTGTGTGTGTGTGTGCAGGTGGATGTGAAGGAGAAGCAGAAGCAGCTGGTGGAGCAGCTGACGGGGTTGATTAGTTGTGTGTGTGTGTGTGTGTAGGTGGATGTGAAGGAGAAGCAGAAGCAGCTGGTGGAGCAGCTGACGGGGTTGATTAGTTGTGTGTGTGTGTGTGTGTGTGTAGGTGGATGTGAAGGAGAAGCAGAAGCAGCTGGTGGAGCAGCTGACGGGGTTGATTAGTTGTGTGTGTGTGTGTGTGTGTGTAGGTGGATGTGAAGGAGAAGCAGAAGCAGCTGGGGGCTGTTCCATAAACCAAGATTAGAGTATAAGCCAGGCTTATTTCGGTTAGTCAGGCTTATTGTCGGTGGATTCTGTTTCATAAAGCAAACTTAAAATAGTTCAAACTCAGTTACCCTGGCAACTTATGCTGGAAACTAGCCTGGTCCAGGGCAGGCTAACTGTCAGGCTAAGCCTCAGTTGTTACACAGATCCTCTAACACTGACCAATAGGAACACAATGATATTACCACTGACACTCTCTCATACCATTATTGGACTTTATTAACCACTATTAGTCCAAAAATAAATACACAGTATACAGAAAATCAACTTAAATAAGGCTACAATGATAAATGAGACAATATAGACCTATATATATATATATATAGATAGATAGGCCTAAATACAATATATATACTACAGGTTTTCTTTTTTTGCTGGCTGAATGTTTTGTGCCCAAGATTTAATTAGATTGTTTTAAAGATTTATGAATACATTTCTCTCTGGTTTTGTTTGGCAGCTGTAGTACATGTTTATGATTATTAGAAGAACATTAGAACACAATCTAAAAAAAAGCTTTTTAAAGCAGAAGTTAAAATCACAAAATTAAAAATAAATAATTACAAAAGCAGAGTATAAATTTTAACTATTAAGATGAATCTGAGCTTAGTAATTGACAGTATATTAGCCTACATTTGATTTACCCCATTACAATAGTCCCTTTACAGTTATTGCTATCATAAAAATATACACATAGGTTTAAAATTCTAAATAAGGCACATCTAATGTCCAAATAACAAATATTTTAGTATATATATATAATTTACTTTATTATGTCTTTCAATTCAAACACATTTAACACAATTATACAAATTGACAGTTCCTTTAAAGACATCATATTTTCCCCCAATAAATATTCCTTATTTTTCCTTCTACTTTTTTTCTTTTGTGATAATACCCACCAACACATAGCCTAAAAACACACATGATTAGAACAATAACCAAAAAGTACATAGTTAGACACTTTTACATATGATTTAAGGGGGAAAAGACAAAAAACAATAAATAAATAGTAATAAAAATTTAACATTAACATATTTATATCAAACTCTTATAATGACACATAATTCCTAATAGTTATTCAAGTAATATTATTTGAATATCAAATATTCAATATTTAATAAGTAAATAAATAAAATAACAAATAACTAGAAATAAAAGGGAGGGAGGGTTATATAAAAATGTAGTTAATGTAGGCTAATATATATTCCTTTATTTTATGGAATAGTCTTTGATTTTAGAGTTGCACATACCTTTTCAAAATGTATACATTTGCTCTTAATTTAATGTTATCCTCTCCATAATGTACTTTAGAAACTAAATCTACTCATTTAAAACTGGGGATTCTTGCTTTCTCCAAAAAATTATTGCATTAAAAGCTGTAATTCTCAGCATTCTAAATAAGTATACATCATCTTTATTAAGTAGCATAGGTCCTATACCCAAAACTATATTTTGTATCTTTTATATATTTAGTTTCTTAAAAAAAATCTTCCCTGAATTATAGGCTACTTCACTGAAGTACTTCTGTTCGCTAGAAGTTCAGTGCAACTTATCCAACATCCTAAAGATAAATTATTATAATTAGAAGATATTTCTAGTGTTATAAAATATCGCATATTAATTTTCCAAGCAAAATGTATATTTTAGTCAGAATTATTGCGCTCCTATTTGGCGCGCATGCGCGCAGCAGCGCTCGTTCAATATGAAAATTAGCAGCAAAATGGATACATTTGCTTGACTTTCGAACATTTACAGATGGAGAATATAACTGTAAAATGTAAGTTTTGAACTGAGGGGGGGGGGGGAGGGGGACATGTCACAAACGCATAAAACAGCACAAAATATACGCTGTTTGATGGTGGATCGATTTGATCCACAATCGACCTCTAGGGCTGCTTAAGAAACGCGTGCACACGCAATTATCTAGACTAGATAAACCTGGATCAAATTAGTGAGATTGCGTGAGCTTCAATTACCTTTTATGGAACCACTTTAGCCCCAACTCATTTGTTAGGCTCATTCAAGTCAGGTTTTGGAGTTTAATCCCCGCTTTTCTAAGCGGCTTTTATGGAACAGCCCCCTGGTGGAGCAGCTGACGGGGTTGATCAGTAGTGTGTGTGTGTGTGTGTGGGTGGATGTGAAGGAGAAGCAAAAGCAGCTGGTGGAGCAGCTGACGGGGTTGATCAGCAGTGTGTGTGTGTGTGTGTGTGTGTGTGTGTGTGTAGGTGGATGTGAAGGAGAAGCAGGAGCAGCTGACGGGGTTGATCAGCAGTGTGTGTGTGTGTGTGTGTGTAGGTGGATGTGAAGGAGAAGCAGAAGCAGCTGGTGGAGCAGCTGACGGGGGTTGATCAGCAGTGTGTGTGTAGGTGGATGTGAAGGAGAAGCAGAAGCAGCTGGTGGAGCAGCTGACGGGGGTTGATCAGCAGTGTGTGTGTGTGTGTGTGTAGGTGGATGTGAAGGAGAAGCAGAAGCAGCTGGTGGAGCAGCTGACGGGGTTGATCAGTAGTTCCCCCGGGCCGCCCACTCGTAAGCTGCTCTCCAAGAACCTGGCGGTGCTTTACTCCATCGGCGACACTTTCACCGTCTTCCAGACACTCGACCGGTGCAATGACATCATCAGGAGCAAAGATGACACCGCTGCTTACTTACCCACCAAACTGTGAGTGTGCTCAGTTACACTCACTCACTCACACTCACATACTCACTCACATACTCACTCACATACTCACATACTCACTCACTCACCAGTGTTTCCCCTACAATGTATTAAGCAGCGGCGCCGCTGCAAAATCTTCACATGATCAGTAATATCACGACATTCACTTACACACGTTGTCATAAGGGGCCGTTCACATGAAAATATTTCAAATGTGGGCGCGCAGAAAGCGCACTCATAATAGAAGCGACGCAGCAACAGACACAACGACAGACGCCACGGGAGAGTGAGCAAGCGTTTGTGGAAAGGAGAAAGTGGTACGAACTTTTCTCCGTTTAAAGGGGTGATGAACTGAGAAATCAAATTTTCCTTGAGCTTTTGACATATAAGAGATCATCATACTATAATAATATCCTGTAAGTTTCAGAACTGAAAACTACCTTGTTAGTCCAATAAAAGCTTTTATAGACATCAGGCTCAGCAAACGACTCGTTTTTCAAAGTGGGGAACTATGACGTCAAAGAGGATAAAACACCTCCTCCACAAAAGAAGATCAACGCCTACTTCAACACGGCCTGTTTAGCCCCGCCCACCGATTCGCCCAAACATGCTAAATAACATAGGACATGATAATTGCTAAACCGGATCGAGCTACTTCCAAGCAATAAACATGCGGTTCACTAAATATTGTGCAGTGCCTGTTTGTGCAAGAAGACAGTCTGCATAAGCTTCCTTCGGATTCCAGCATGGTTAAACTTTATTAAATCAGTCAATCTGCACAATTTCCCGACACGGATCTGCCAGCAACATGTAAGTAACCATGTGTATTCTAATGCCTGATCTGCGATCAGTGATTTCCGATGTGTAATTATTCAAGTTCAGATATCTTTCTCTTAAAATCGTTAAATACTGTTTATGCATCAGTGACTAAACGATCAACTTCACATAATTTCTCGTAGTATTATGAAAAAAAGAATAACTAATTATTAAATTATATACAGAAAGCGATCAAAGAACGATCCCTTTCCAATCGTCCAAGCTGTCAATCAAACAGCACAGCGCGAGCCGCGAGAGCTAATCTGGACACTTACCAAACTCGTGATGAAATAATGACAGTGTTACACTACACAACGAAGCTGTTACTGTGTATTCACATCGTGTTTGCATTGTGATTTGGTGTAAGCATTTGTGAGAGTGCAAAAATTGCGTTGCAATGATAAGATCTTTATTCACGCGATCAACAGACTGTCTGTCATCTGCTCAGTCAGTAGTGCTCATCATGCTGCAACCTTTCATGTGATGGAATAGATTTAAATATAATGCTTTAAACGATACTTTTCACGATTTGTTAATCTCGATAGCTGTAATAGTAAAAACGTAGTAAAAGTTTTCGAGAGAGTTCATGTAATAATAGCTATTTCATATGCAAGCATGTCAGCCAATCACAGCAGTGGGCGTTTGCATTGCAGTCTCACAGCAGACACGCCCCTTAAAACGGAGCGTTCAGATCTGAAGCTGAAATGAGGCTTGGAAAAATGGCTTTTATTTATAAATTATGACAATTTTTGATGTAAAAATCATACTAACATTATAAGGGCACCCCAGGCAACATTATAAAATAATAAAACAATCCAGTTCATGACCCCTTTAAGTCTATGGGGTCGCTGTGTCCATTTTTTTTACTGTCTATGGAAAATATGCCGTCCCGCCCTTCCGTGTTCGGCGATCAGGTTTCATTCTCACGCAGCTTGTTTCGTAACTTCACGTGCGGGTCTTTTCCGCTCCGTGTTTGCGCCGCGCTCTCCGTTCCGTGTGTGTGTGTGTCGGCGTACTGCGCTCTCTGCTCAATGTTCCGCTCTGTGTTTGCGCTGCGCGTTCTGCTCCTTAACGGCCCAAACGCTCCAATCATGTAGGCTACCGATCATGCACTGGAAAAGCAAAGTCCGCTCAAATAACGTGAAATTTCTCAGTAGTAGACTTCTGTTTGCTGAGCTGGTATAGCCATGCTGGGCAACAATGGTAAAATGACCTGCTCTGATCACATGCTCTGGTAATAAGAGCTTTGTATGACTATACTTTATTTTGATAATTAGTCAAAAAATAAATCTGTTAAATCTGAGTATGTTGCATAGAACTGAATGAAGAATAATATATTGATGTTTTAGATTTTAATATAGGGCTATTTTCTGTCCAATTTGTGTGGACATTTTTCTTTTTTCCCCCTTTTTTGTGTGTTGTTCAATTTAATTAGTGATTCTATATTTAAATATTGATGATTACAAGTTTGGGGGAAATGCGATTAATTGCGATTAATCACAGCAAATTGTCTTTCTTACATTTGAGCCCCTGCCCCTGATGAACTCTTTGCACATCCCTGGAGGTTAGTGAAGTAAAATAGGCTATGCAAGCTAGTCACCTTTTAAAATAATGAAAAGTTTCATTTGGATTTTAATGTTCAAAATGTCTACAGGATAAAATAAATGAAAGTACTGGTTACATGATGATGTATCTAAGTGCGAAAGTGTGTTACAGAAAAAAAGATCAGCAGTGCAGATGAGGGAGGAAAGAGTTTCATTTTTCCACTATAAATTTCTACCTTACATCTGAAAATTAACACAAAAGAAAAACATGAATAATGCTGTCCTAATCCTGTTTGTGACCAGTTCAAGGTACGTGCTGCAATAATCATGCCTTCTGTTGATGGTATGTCAAATTTGTATGTCTCAAAATGTCCATTTCTATCCACAAAACTTGCCAGAATTCATGGTTTAAGGGGTTATAAAAAAAAAAAAAAAAATTCTTGAACCCCCCCCCCCCCCCCCCCCTCCGCCCCACCACACCCCGCCCACGTAACAGCACCGCTGCTGGAAAAATTTATAGGGGAAACACTGCTCACTCACTCACTCACATACTCACTCACATACTCACTCACTCACTCACATACTCACTCACTCACATACTCACTCACTCACTCACTCACACACTCACTCACTCACTCACATACTCACTCACATACTCACTCACTCACATACTAACTCGCATACTCACTCACTCACTCACTCACTCACTCACTCACATACTCACATACTCACTCACATACTCACTCACTCACACACTCTCACTCACACACTCACATACTCACTCACTCAATCACATACTCACTCACTCACTCACTCACATACTCACTCACTCACTCACATACTCACTCACTCACATACTCACTCACTCACATACTCACTCACTCACATACTAACTCACTCACTCACATACTCACTCACATACTAACTCACTCACATACTCACTCACTCACTCACTCACATACTAACTCGCATACTCACTCACTCACTCACTCACATACTCACTCACTCACATACTAACTCGCATACTCACTCACTCACTCGCATACTCACTCACTCACTCACATACTCACTCACTCACTCACATACTCACTCACTCACTCACATACTAACTCACACACACACACACACACACACTCACATACTCACTTACTCACTCACTCACTCACATACTAACTCACATACTCACTCACTCACTCACAATCTCACTCACTCACTCACTCAATCACATACTCACTCACTCACTCACTCACTCACATACTCACTCACTCACTCAATCACATACTCACTCACTCACTCACTCACTCAATCACATACTCACTCACTCACTCACATACTCACTCACTCACTCACTCACTCACATACTCACTCACTCACTCACTCAATCACTCACATACTAACTCACTCACATACTCACTCACATACTCACTCACTCACATACTCGCATACTCACTCACTCACTCACTCACTCACATACTCACTCACTCACTCACTCACACACACACTCACATACTCACTCACTCACTCAATCACATACTCACTCACTCACACACTAACTCACTCACTCACTCACTCATTCACACACTCACATACTCACTCACTCACATACTCACTCACTCACTCACTCACTCACTCATATACTCACTCACTCACATACTCACTCACACACACACACACACACACACACACACACACACTCACATACTCACTCACTCACATACTCACTCACATACTCACTCTCACATACTCACTCACTCACACACACACTCACATACTCACTCACTCAATCACATACTCACTCACTCACATACTCACTCACTCATTCACAATCTCACTCACTCACTCACTCACATACTCACTCACTCACTCAATCACATACTCACTCACTCACATACTCACTCACTCACTCAATCACATACTCACTCACTCACATACTCAATCACTCACTCACTCAATCACATACTCACTCACATACTCACTCACTCACTCACTCAATCACTCACATACTAACTCACTCACATACTCACATACTCACTCACTCACACACTCACATACTCACTCACTCGCTCACTCACTCACTCACACACTCACATACTCACTCACTCACTCAATCACATACTCACTCACTCACTCACTCACACACACACTAACTCACATACTCACTCACTCACGTACTCACTCACTCACATACTAACTCACTCACTCACTCACTCATTCACACACACTCACATACTCACTCACTCACTCACTCACATACTCACTCACTCACTCACTCACTCACTCATATACTCACTCACTCACACACACACACACACACACACACACACACTCTCACTCACTCACATACTCACTCACTCACATACTCACTCACTCACACACACACTCACATACTCACTCACTCAATCACATACTCACTCACTCACTCACTCACTCACTCACTCACTCACATACTCACTCACTCACATACTAACTCACTCACTCAATCACTCAATCACTCACATACTAACTCACTCACTCACATACTAACTCACTCACTCACTCACATACTCACTCACTCACTTACTCACATACTCACTCACTCACATACTCACTCACTCACATACTCACTCACTCACATACTCACTCACTCACTCACTCACATACTCACTCACTCACTCACTCACATACTCACTCACTCACATACTCACTCACTCACTCACTCACATACTCACTCACTCACATACTCACATACTCACTCACTCACTCACATACTCACTCACTCACTCACATACTAACTCACTCACTCACTCACTCACTCACTAAATTAATTTAATTTAATTGATCAATCAACGATACTATTGATCAGCATTACCAAACGTTGACGTTCCACTAGAAACAAACATTGATGTATTGTTTTAATTTAATACTGTGAAGCTGCTTTGATACAACCTATGTTGTGAAAAGCGCTATATAAATAAACTTGACTTGACTTGACTTGACTTGACTCACTCACATACTCACTCACATACTCACTCACATACTCACTCACTCACTCACTCACATACTCACTCACATACTCACTCACTCACTCACTCACTCACATACTCACTCACTCACATACTAACTCACTCACTCACTCACTCACATACTCACTCACTCACTCACTCACTCACTCACATACTAACTCACTCACTCACTCACTCACATACTAACTCACTCACTCACTCACATACTAACTCACTCACTCACTCACTCACTCACTCACATACTCACTCACATACTCACTCACTCACATACTAACTCACTCACTCACTCACATACTCACTCACTCACTCACTCACATACTAACTCACTCACTCACATACTCACTCACATACTAACTCACTCACTCACATACTAACTCACTCACTCACACACACACTCACATACTCACTCACTCACATACTAACTCACTCACTCACTCACTCACATACTAACTCACTCACTCACATACTCACTCACTCACTCACTCACTCACATACTAACTCACTCACTCACTCACTCACTCCAAACACTCACATATACTCTCATACTCACACTCTCACACACATACTCACACTCACACACTCGCATATATTCACACACTAAAAGTATATTCACACTCTCAAACTTGCACAAACACACTCACACTCACTCACTCACTCACACTCACACACTCACTTTCACTCACACTCATTTACACTCACTCACACTCACATATACTCTCACACTCACAAACTCACACTCGCACACATACTGACACTCACTCACTCACTCACTCACTTACATATACTCACACTGACGTGTGTGTGTGTGTGTCGTGTGTGTGCAGTGCTGCGGTGGCGTGTGTCGGGGCGTTCTACGAGCGGATGGGCCGAATGCTGGGCAGCTCTTTCCCTGAAACCATCAACAACCTCCTGAAAGCTCTGAAGAGTGCAGAGGTACTGTGTGTGTGTGTGTGTGTGTGTGTGTGTGTGAAGAGTGCAGAGGTACAGCAGCTGTGTGTGTGTGTGTGTGTGTGTGTGTGTGTGTGTGTGTGTGTGTGTGAAGAGTGCAGAGGTACAGTAGCTGTGTGTGTGTGTGTGTGTGTGTGTGTGTGTGTGTGAAGAGTGCAGAGGTACAGCAGCTGTGTGTGTGTGTGTGTGTGTGTGTGTGTGTGTGTGTGAAGAGTGCAGAGGTACAGCAGCTGTGTGTGTGTGTGTGTGTGTGTGTGTGTGTGAAGAGTGCAGAGGTACAGCAGCTGTGTGTGTGTGTGTGTGTGAAGAGTGCATAGGTACAGCAGCTGTGTGTGTGTGTGTGTGTGTGAAGGGTGCAGAGGTATAGCAGCTGTGTGTGTGTGTGAAGAGTGTAGAGGTACAGCAGCTCTGTGTGTGTGTGTGTGTGTGTGAAGAGTGCAGAGGTATAGCAGCTCAAGTGTGTGTGTGTGAGTGTGTGTGAGTGCAGCTCTGACCTGTTATTCCTCTCCTTCAGTTTCTCAAGCTGCGGTGTGTGTGTGTGTGTGTGTGTGTTTCAGGCTCAGGGTCGAGGCGAGATCCTGCTGAGTCTGCAGAAAGTTCTCAGTGGTCTCGGTGGAGCGGCGGCCTCGTGTCACAGAGACATCTATAAGAACACGCGCTCGATGCTCACCGACAGATCCATGGCCGTCCGCTGCGCCGTCGCCAAGGTGAGGAGGAGGTTCACTGAGACACCCACACCCACACACACACACACACACACACACTCATACACCCTCACAGTTCACACAGAAATCTGAAGCAGCACGACTGACTGATTTCAACATTGATTAATAATCATAAATGTTTCTTGATCATCAAATCATCATATTAGAGTGATTTCTGAAGGATCATGTGACACTGAAGACTGGAGTAATGATGCTGAACATTCAGCTTTGATCACAGGAATAAATTACACTGTTTTTAGTATTTTTGATCAAATAAATGCAGCTTTAGTAAGCAGAAGAGACTCTTCATCGAGTCGAATATCCACATATCTTGTGAAGTGATGTTTGCTAGAGCTGACTGTGATTGGGCCTAATGATGATGATGATGATGATGATGTGATTGGTCAGTGTCTGCTGGAGCTGCAGAACGAGGCCGTGTTCATCTGGACCACTGAGCTGGAGAACGTGGCCACTCTGTGTTTCAAGGCTCTGGAGGGCTCGACGTACGGTGTGCGTGTCGCTGTGTCCTCACTGCTGGGAACCGCCATGGCCACCGCACTCATGCCCAAACAGGCCACCGGTGAGACACACACACACACACACACACACACACACACACACACACACACACACACACACACACACACCTGCCCGGACACACACCTGCCTGGTCACACACACACACCTGCCCGGACACGGACACACACAACACACACCTGCCCGGACACACACAACACACACCTGCCTGGACACGGACACACTCACACACACACCTGTCCGGACACACACACACACACACACACACACACACCTGCCCGGACACACACACACACACACACACACACACACACACACACACACACACACACACACACACACACACACCCACCTGCCCGGACACACACACACACACGCACACCTGTCCGGACACACACACACACACACACACCTGCCCGGATATACAACACACACCTGCCCGGACACACACACACCTGTCCGCACACACACCTGCCCGGACACACACAACACACACCTGACAGGACACACACACACACACCTGCCCGGATATACAACACACACACCTGTCCGCACACACACCTGTCCGCACACACACCTGCCCGCACACACACCTGCCCGCATACACACCTGCCCGTATACACACACCATCCTTCAGTCTCACACATGAATTATGTTGAATATCTGTCAGCTGTTAAATTTAACTACACAATTAGATAATACCAGTTTAGCTCAACCAATCACCAAGCAATGCTTCATTTTGTTCAGTCTGTGTGTAAAAAGAGCATTAGCAATTAAAGAAAACACACTTCAGCAAAACATGATCAGCTCAAAGTGTCCCAATCATTTTTGGTACCAAATGTTTATAAATGTCACTGGTAGTCACTGTATGAAGAGTGTTTGGGTATAATATGTCACAGTTTACTTTATTTTGCTCTCCTCATAAATGAACTATAGTGTCCTGCACACAATATCAATCAAAATGGTGTCTGAATAACATTTGGTTTGACTGTATGCCACGTGTGTGTGTGTGTGTAGTGATGCGTCAGAACGTGAAGCGAGCGACTCTGGAGGAGGTTCTGGAGCTGATGTCCACAGGGTTCCTGCGCGGAGGATCAGGGTTCCTGAAGAGTGGAGGAGAGATGCTGAAAGGAGCCTCGGTCAGTCGAGAGGTGCGCGTCGGAGTCACTCAGGTGAGACTGAAGCTATCACACACACGCACACACACACACACACACACACACACACACACACACACACACACACACACACACTCACTCACTCACAGTGGCAATTCGTTTGGTCTATCCCTATCATTTTGATTCTTAGTAAAACAGTTAAACACAAATTCCTATTTAGATTTCATATAATTATGTATGTACAATACAGATAAATGCAGATGTCATGCAGGGAACCAGATCTGCCACTGAAATACTTCAAGAACATAACCAACGTTTGAAACCATTAACATTTGTGCATACAGACATGTAAGCGGAGTAAAAATATTCAGACACAATCTTTTCTTCCTCTATTGTCCCGTATATCCGAGTGAAACGCTTCTGTGACAAACAAATGTGGGCGGGGCTTGATTGTGTCCGTGGGGAATTGATTGGATGATTGGATGGTTGAGGTTTGCTATTGGCTGATCTCATGTGAGTGACAGGTTGCCCCGCCCACATCATCAGAGAAGAGAAGAGATGCTGCAAGAGGAAATTATTCTGATTTAAGATTACAGGAACATGAGATTTAAAGTCCCCCTGTGGTGAAAATCCAGCTTTTAATGTAGTTTATGTGTCTATGTAGTGTTTTTAATACGCTTTAAGACAAATCATGTGTAAATTCATAAGTCGACAGCATTGCTGAGTATTTCCTCCTTAAAACTGCAGTGAACCAAAGACAGTCTCAAAAACACGCTTTGAAATCGCTGGTGTTTCTGACGTCACAAACTACCTTGTAACCAATCAGATCAACGTGTGATCGTCAACCAGTGGATCTCTGAGCTGAGTGAGTGAGTGGAGGCGGGGCTCATTTGCATATTCATAGAACCGCGCATACTAAATGAGGCAAGGGTGTCGAGTTACATTCAAGATATTTTAAAGCATGAAGACATTATTTTCAAGGAAAAAAACATTTAAATATGTAATTTGGATGATCAGAGATGAGTTTTAAGATGAGATAAAATGATTGACTACAGGGGGACTTTTAACAAAAACGTCTCGGTTACGTATGGTAACCCTCGTTCCCTGAGTCCAGGGAACGGAGACGCCTCGTCGGGGGAGTTCCCCTGACGAATTGGGATCACGCCAGGGATCCAATCGCCTTCGAGAGAGTTAACAACGAGCCAATGAAAGAGAAACTGAATTGGCATGCAATATTTGCATTCCGCGGCCCGCCTACCAGCGCGGGTATAAAAGGCGGAAGTAAACATTGCGCAATGCTTTTCGCTGAGGAGCCGAACAGTGTCCAGTCCTCCGCGAAGGTACAGCAACATGGCGACGGGACGAGGCGTCTCCGTTCCCTGGACTCAGGGAACGAGGGTTACCATACGTAACCGAGACGTTCCCTTTCGTCAGCAGGGAACTCCAACGCCTCGTCGGGGGAGTTCCCCTGACGAATTGGGATCCCTACCAAAACGCCATGATGCTGGCCCCTTCCAGCGCCCAGCTAAGCTACCCTGCAGCAGTTTCCAGAAAAATTTTGCGGGAGCTAGCTAGGGAATCACACTGCTGTTCCGCAAGACTGGGAAAGCGTGCCCATCCCCAAGGATTGACAATAAGGGGGGGAACGCTGCGGAAGCTGAGGCAGCCTAGAGGAAGGCCCTCAAATACACACATGTACTAACCACGTAGGGTAGTGAAACATATGGCAATCCTTGAAGGTAGTCCCAGTCCAGAGGAGTGAGGAGCGTACTCAACAGGGACGACAGAATGAGTCTGTCAAGGGGAAGACACGGCTGAAGTGCACGTGGCAATCATGGGTCACCGCAGGGACCACTGGAAAAACACCCAGTCTACTAGCAACTCCTTACTGAAGGTAGCAGACCTGGAGCCGGAAGGTCCGCAACGGCTGGCACCGGAGGGGGTGATGGAGGAACTCACGAGGTTAGCCGTTTGTTGGGTAACCAACGGAGCAAAAGACGCACGTATCCGCTCACGGAATGGCGTCGCAAGCCGACACACCTATTCCCTCTAATTACTGGCCGTAGCAAGTACTCGGGAGGAAACAGGTTCCACACGTAGGCTATAAAACCTAGCGAACGTGTTCGGTGTCGCCCAGCCCGCAGCTCTACAAATGTCTGTTAGCGAGGCGCCTTGTGCCAGAGCCCAAGAAGCGGCAACACTCCTAGTGGAGTGAGCCCGCAACCTGGGTGGGCAGGGCTCACCCTGGGACTCATAAGCCCTGGTGATAGCATCCACTAGCCAGTGGGCTAACCTCTGCTTGGAGACAGCCTTCCCCTTCTGCTGGCCTCCGTAACAAACAAAGAGCTGATCTGAGGTCCTAAAGCTTTGCGTTCTGTCTATATAAACCCGGAGGGCCCGGACAGGACAGAGAAAAGCTAGGGCTGGGTCTGCCTCCTCCTGGGGCAGCGCTTGCAGGTTCACTACCTGGTCCGCGAAGGGAGTGGTAGGAACCTTGGGCACATATCCGAGCCGGGGTCTCAACACAACCTGAGAAAGGCCGGGCCCGAACTCTAGGCACGATTCGTCGACCGAAAAAGCCTGCAGATCCCCCACCCTCTTGAAAGAAGCCAATGCCAACAGGAGTGCTGTCTTAATGGACAGGATATTAAGCTCGACTGTCAGCAAAGGCTCAAAAGGAGGACTTTGGAGCGCTTTAAGCACTAAAGTTAAGTCCCAAGAGGGTACAGGGTGCAAGTCGCGAGGTGGATTTAGCCTCCTAGCACCCTTGAGGAATCTGATGACCAGGTCGTGCTTCCCCACGGACTTACCTTCAACTACATCGTGATGTGCGGCTATTGCGGCAACATACACTTTGAGGGTGGAGGGAGACAGCCTTCGCTCCAACCCCTGTTGTAGGAAGGAGAGCACGACTCTGATCGGGCAAGTTCGTGGGTTCTCCCCGTGGGAAGAACACCAGCCGACGAACAGGTTCCACTTCAGAGCGTAGAGGCGCCTCGTAGAGGAGGCTCTAGCTGAAGAGATGGTATCTACCACTGCCTGTGGCAGGCCATCTAGAACCTCCGCGTCCCGTCCAGGGACCAGACATGGAGTTTCCAGAGGTCTGGACGCGGGTGCCATAGAGTGCCCCGTCTCTGAGAAAGAAGGTCGTTCCTCAGAGGAATCGGCCAAGGAGGGGCTGTCGCGAGGAGCATGAGTTCTGAGAACCAAGTCCGGGTTGGCCAATACGGGGCTACCAAAAGGACCTGCTCCTCGTCCTCCCTGACCTTGCACAGTGTCTGTGCAAGAAGGCTCACTGGGGGGAACGCATATTTGCGTAAGTCCCGGGGCCAGCTGTGTGCCAGGGCATCCGTGCCGAGAGTTCCTTCGGTCAGGGAGTAATACCACTGGCAATGGGTCGTGTCCGGAGAGGCAAACAGGTCTACCTGTGCGGCTCCGAAGATTCGCCAAATCAGCTGGACCACCTGGGGATGGAGTCGCCATTCTCCCGGAAGGGGAGGCTGATGTGAAAGCTCGTCGGCCACACAATTGAACTCCCCTGGGACATGAACGGCACGAAGCGACCTCAGATGCTTCTGACTCCATAGGAGGAGGTGGGAGGCGAGTCGCGACATACGACGGGAGCGCAGACCACCTTGTCGGTTGATGTACGCAATGGTCGCAGTGCTGTCCGTACGGACCAGTACGTGCTTGTGTCTGAGAAACCCCTTGAGGCGACACAAGGCCAAGCGTACTGCTTGCAACTCTAGGCAGTTGATGTGCCAATGCAGCTGGGGCCCCGTCCACAGACCCGAGACTACATGCCCTTTGTACGTGGCCCCCCAACCCTTGGCAGAAGCATCTGTGAATACCACAGCATGCCTGGAAACCTGGACTAGGGGCACTCCGGCCCGAAGAAACACAGGATCCGACCAAGGGGTGAAGGTTTGGCGACAGTGCGGGGTGACTTTGACCCGGAACGTGCCGCTCTGCCACGCCCACCTCGGGACTCAATCGTGAAGCCAGTGCTGGAGCGGTCTCATATGCAACAAACCGAGCGGCGTTACTGCGGCTGCCATATGCCCCAGGAGCCTCTGAAACTGTTTCAGTGGAACCGCTGATCTGCCTCGAAAGGACTTGAGGCAGTTGAGCACCGACTGGACGCGTTCCTCCGTGAGGCGTGCAGTCTGAGCGACCGAGTCCAGTTCCATACCGAGATAAGAGATCCTCTGCACGGGGCAGAGTTTGCTCTTCTCCCAGTTGACCTGAAGCCCCAACTGACTGAGGTGCCGGAGCACCATGTCCCTGTGATCGCACAACATCTCTCGCGAGTGTGCCAGAATGAGCCAGTCGTCGAGGTAGTTGAGAATGCGAATGCCTTGTTCTCTCATGGGAACAATGGCCGCCTCCGCGACTTTCGTAAAGACACGGGGCGACAGGGCCAGCCCGAAGGGTAGGACCTTGTACTGATATGCTCGACCCTCGAAAGCAAACCGAAGGAATGGTCTGTGTCGGGGAAGAATCGAGACATGAAAGTACGCGTCCTTCAGGTCGATCGCTGCAAACCAATCCCGGGGACGGATGCATTCGAAAATGCGTTTCTGCGTGAGCATCTTGAATGGGAGCTTGTGCAGGGCCCGATTCAATACTCGCAGATCCAGGATTGGCCGTAACCCACCGCCTTTCTTGGGTACAATGAAGTAAGGGCTGTAAAACCCTGACTTCATATCGGCTGGAGGGACCGGCTCGATCGCGTCCTTCGCCAGCAGGGCGTCGATCTCTTTCCGCAAGACAGGAGCATCCAGTGAACGCACACGGGTGAAGTGGACGCCCCTGAACTTGGGAGGCCGGCGTGCAAACTGAATTGCATAGCCGAGCCGGATGGTGCGGATGAGCCAGCGCGATGGACTCGGGAGCGCTAACCAGGCCCCAAGTGACTGGCGCAATGAGCCCACCCGCACCACCGGCGTACCCGCGGGGGGGCAGCGAGGTGGAAGGCAGGGACACGGCTCCGGTGGCATTGTAGCGGCCGAGAGCGGGGTCTGGGTGTGTACTTGGACAACACCTACCTGCTTCCACCGGGGGACAGACGGCAGAGAAGACCCGAGAGTGTTCTGCTGCGGGCTGTCGCCTGGCGAGGGAAGGGGAGGAGACAAGGAGCAAGGCCCGAGGGCGGCTGCTGGTCTCGCTGCCTTCCCGCCCAGCGGCAGACAGGAGTGGCGTGACCGAGGTGGCGCCACTGCTATCTGAGAGCTGGGGAGAGGGGACTGAGAGTGGCGAGACCTGAGGGTGGCGCACACTGCCGTCCCACTCTCTAACGGGAGAGACTGCTTGTTCAGCAGTCTCAACCGTGAATGACCCAGAGGAGGAAGAAATTGCTCTTTTATTGAAGTTTTGGGTACCACCGACCGGCTGGTCGGTGGCGGAACAGAAACAAACAAAGGATTCTCCACCCGGCCCTCCTCCGGGGGAAGGAGGGGAGCAGAGGCCCCCTCCTGTAGAGCAGCTCTTCGGACCTCTGGGTCGCCCGTCTCAGGAACGCCTCTTCCCCTTGGCCTTCTTGGGGGTCGGAGGCGGCTGAGCAGGCGGGGGAGCCCTCTTACGACCGGCGCCCCGCCTCCTGGGGTTGGACTGCTGCCCAGGAGGAGGAGCGGAGGCAGCCGCAGGAGGGCGCCCTCGGCGACGAGTAGTCTGAGGTTCTTCGGCCGCAGAAGACGGACCAGCAGCACTCCGTCTCCTGGGCAGGACATGCCGAAGCGCCTCAGACTGCTTCTGGGCGGCGGAGAACTCTTGGGCGAAGTCCCCCACCGCGTCGCCGAAAAGGCCCCCTTGGGATATAGGAGCATTCAGAAATCTAGCTCTCTCTGAATCCCGCATATCCGCGAGGGTAAGCCAAAGGTGGCGCTCCTGGACCACCAAAGTGGACATCGCCCGTCCCAGAGAACGTGCGGTGACTTTCGTCGCCCGGAGGGCGAAGTCCATCGCCACACGCAGCTCCTGCAGCACCCCTGGGTCGGGACCAGCCTGCTGCATGTCATGAAGCGCTTTGGCCTGGTGGACCTGAAGCAACGCCATGGCATGCAGGGCGGAAGCGGCTTCTCCACACGCCGTGTAAGCCTTCCCGGTCAGACCGGAGGAGAACCTACAGGCGCGGGAGGGGAGTGAAGGGGCACCCCGCCAAGTGGAAGCGGTCTTCGGACACAACTGCATCGCTACTGACCGCTCCACTGGGGGGATTCCCTCGTATCCCTTAACCGCCCCACCATCCAGGGTGGTGAGGGAGGAGGAGTGAGTCGGTCTATGTCTGGCAGTCAGGGGTGCCATCCATGACTTCGTCAACTCCTCATGCACCTCCGGGAAGAACGGGACCGGAGCGGGGCGCTGAGAACCAGCGCGACCCGCCCCGATACACCAATCATCAAGCCGCGAAGGTTCGGGACACGGTGGAGGGTTCCACACGAGCCCGACATTCGAGGCCGCCCGGGCAAGCATAGCGGCCAACTCAGGATCCGGCTCGGCTGCAGCCACCGCACCCGAAGGGGGTAGACCCGCCGAGTCGTCACCCGAGGATGACCGCTCTCCCTCCGATGCAGCAATAGACATCGCATCTTCAGGTGGCGCCCCGAAGGAAACAACCGGAACCGCACGGGGCGGCTCCAGTGGCTCCAACAAGGGCACCGATGGCAACGGCGCTACAGAGGAGTGGGAACCTCGTGAGGATATTTCACCTGGCGAGATATTCCGCACTGTAACCCTCATACGCTCACCATCAGCCACAGCCGAAGTAGTCGCCCGCTGGACTGAACCAGCAGACGAACTAGAACGGGTGTAGACTGAAGGGACACCTTCAGCAACTTTCTGCTGAAGGATTTTAAGTCTCGAGCGGAGCGCCGCCAGAGTCATGTTCCCACAATGAGAACATGACTCGTCCACAAATGCTGCCTCTGCGTGCCCTAAGCCCAAACACGAGACGCAGTATCTGTGACCATCACCCTGAGACAGAAGTCTACCGCATCCAGAAACGCACGGGCGAGATGACATCTTTGTCACGTAGACAAAGGCGCAGGTCGCCCGAAAAAGCTCTTTCAGGAAAGAGAGAGAACCTCTCTTTCACGTGCCGAAGCACACAGGGACCCACCGCGGCCACACACGGGGAAACTGCAAGCCCGTGTGGGCACTCAATACCAGCCGTGAAAACGGCTTTTGATTTAATCAAAGAAGCACGGCTGGCGGAAGGAAGCGGCGATCGCTGACAGGCTGTAACACCGGCAGATAGAGAGGACTCTTTCCTGAAGAGGACTCGATGAAAACTCTTTTTCTTTATTTTCTCTCAGGCGAAGGAAACAGCAGCAGACAGTGTTGAATCCTGTTCGGCTCCGAGGCGATAAGCATTGCGCAATGTTTACTTCCGCCTTTTATACCCGCGCTGGTAGGCGGGCCGCGGAATGCAAATATTGCATGCCAATTCAGTTTCTCTTTCATTGGCTCGTTGTTAACTCTCTCGAAGGCGATTGGATCCCTGGCGTGATCCCAATTCGTCAGGGGAACTCCCCCGACGAGGCGTTGGAGTTCCCTGCTGACGAAAGGGAATGATGTTTAACGCTCTGCATGATGATTTGATGAGCTGGTGTTTGGCATAATAACTCTTTCTATATTGTGGGTTTATCTCAGCCATGACCAAACTCTCTGTTTTAAACTATAAAGCAACAGAAGGTTTTATTCACTGCATTACATGTGTAATCATCTGCTCATCGGTGTCTCTTCGTGCAGGCGTATGTTGTGTTCGTCACGACTCTGGGCGGCCAGTGGCTGGAGCGTAACTTTGCAGTGTTTCTGTCTCATCTGCTGGAGCTGGTGGCTCACCCGCGCGCCACACAGACTCACGTGGAGGCCGTGTATTCCCGCCGCTGCGTGTCCTTCGCCTTGCGGGCGACGCTGGGAGGTCTGCTGGGAGAGAAAGCTCAAATCGCTGCTGCCAAGGAGATCTGCCTGGCCATCAGCAAACAGATGAGAGCTGTGGGTAAGATGGAGATCATAAGAGTAATCCACAATCAGTGATGCTCATCCATGTGTCTGAAATCACATTTGTCCTCGTTTATTGGGCTTCTTTTTCTACGGCTGTGCAATGATTAATCACATCCAAAATAAAAAGTTTGTGTTTCCATAATACATGTGTGTGTAGTGTATAATTATTTTGTATATACACACACATGCATGTATATATTTATGAAAAAATTATTTATATATAAAATATATAAATGCAAATATTTCTCAAATATATACATGCATGTATGTGTATTTATATATATACAAAATAATTATACACTACACACACATGTATTATGGAAACACAAACTTTTTATTTTGGAATGCGATTAATCGCTGCACAGGCCTAATCCTTATTAGATATGAATCTTTTACATCAAATTCTTACATATAATCAATAAATTTAATAAGAATAATAGGATGTCACACTCTTAAAAATATTGGATCCAAATGGAGGTTTTCGCAGTTTTTGCCATTTTTGGTTCCTAAAAGAACCTTTCATTGACCAGTTCTTAAAAGAACCATGATTTTCTTTGTGTGAAAAACATTTTAATATTTTAAAGAACCTTTTATTTACTTTTTAAGTAGATGGCAGCAAGTCACTGTCTTAATATGTGAGTCATTGAATCATTTATACAACCAATTTGTTCAAAAGCCTGATTTGTACAATATTTTAAAGAACCTTTTTCCCCTCTAAAAAAAACTTTTATTAAATGGAAAGATTCGATGGATGTTAAAGATTGTTCATGGAACTATCGATGCTAATAAAGAACTTTTATTTTTAAGAGTGATTTTTATTTAAAAAAAACAAAAAAAAACAAATTAGCCTAATCTACAATTCATCAGTCTTAATAAGTGAGTCATTGAATCATTCATACAACCGTTTTATTCAAAAGCCTGATTTGTTCAAGAACGAGACAAGTGAGAGGCTGGTATTAACGCAATTAGTTACTTTTTTAGGGAGTAACGCAATCTTGTAACACATAACTTTTAAAAGTAACTGTCCCCAACACTGGTCCTGACAGCGATGAGTGTTCGATCGCTCCGTGTGAATGAAGAGGCTCATGACTGTGCTCTCTCCCACACAGAGGCGGTGGTGAACGACCCGAGCAGCGAGAGCCGCGCCGGAGCCGCTGACGTGTCGGCTAGTCAGCATGTGATGGTGTGCGCCTTGAAAGAGCTGGGCAGTTTGGTCCAGAGTCTGAGCGCTACGGCCTCCCCGCTGATCCTGGAGCCGTCCGTCGGTAGGAGAATTGCACATAACCACAACATGTAGCAGTCGGTACAGAACCAGACAAACATCCCAGGTGGCATGTTTATCAAAAGTCTTTGTATATTTGTTTCATTGCCATGGATGCTCAAGCTAAATTTCACCCTGACACTTAATTTTAGTAGCACTTTTCTAGTGCCATTTTTGGCAGAAATACTGTATTTTAGGCATGTGTAATTATCACTGTCTGAGAATCCTTGCGTCCCAACATGCTCCATTTCTTTCTTCTGAGCTGTTTCTTTTCCCGTTTTCCTTGTTGCTTGCATACTTTGGGTCATTAGCATTTTGAAACGTCCACTTATGATTAAGCTTTTCTTTTTTGATTTATAAATAGAGATTACTACATTATTTGGTATAGATATGGAATTTGTAGTTGATGTTATGATGGCAAGTTTTCACTGTTTTTTTGGCAAATGTCCTTGTCTCATTCAACCCTCAAAATTCTTTCCTTATTCATACATTTATACATTACATATATTTACAATGTTATTCCAAGCCCATAAGACTTTTATCTTCAAAACTTATGAAACTCATCTTCGATATTTTTAATGAAATCTGAGATATTCCTGTCTCTCCACAGTCTGTTCACACAAAACTCTGATGCTTCAAAACGAGACAGTAAAATACATCCATATTGAATGGAACGCTTTAATCCATATGGAGGATTAAATATAATATATATATAATATAATAAATATATAATATAATAGAGCTCATCAAATATGGTAAACAAAAGCTCGGGAACCAATGAGGATTGTTCAAGCAAAAAACGGTTGAGCTTCCTTTTTCCATATTTGATGTGGAGTTTATACAATCTCTATGAACTTTTGTAGCTTGAAAGTTTTGATTACATGGACTTTCAATGGAGGGACAAAAGTGTTTTGGATTTCTTTAAAGTCAAACTGTTAGCAGCGTAGTCGGCTCACTATCTGGACGCCTGTGATGATGTGTGCAGGTTTTCTGGAGACGGTGACGTCTGTGCTGCTGCACCCGAGTATGGCGGCTCGTCTGTCGGCTGCCTGGTGTCTGCGCTGTGTTTCTGTCGCTCTTCCACACCAGCTCACGCCTCTGCTGGACCGCTGCGCCGAGTGCATCAACAACCTGAAGAACTCGCCCGAGGCCGTGAGCGGGTACAGCTTCGCCATGGCGGCTCTGCTGGGAGGAGTCCATCAGTGTCCTCTGGGCATCCCACACTCCAAGGGCAAGGTCTGAGTCTCCACTGCTTCCCTCCCGATCCCAGTCTGAGTCTCCACCTCCCTCCCGGTCCCAGTCTGAGTCTCCGCTGCCACCCCTCCCGATCCCAGTCTGAGTCTCCACTGCCTCTCCTCCCGATCCCAGTCTGAGTCTTCACTGCTTCCCTCCCGATCCCAGTCTGAGTCTCCACTGCCGCCCCTCTCGATCCCAGTCTGAGTCTCCACTGCCTCCCCTCTCGATCCCAGTCTGAGTCTCGACTGCCTCCCCTCCCAGTCCCAGTCTGAGTCTCCACTGCCTCCCCTCTCGATCCCAGTCTGAGTCTCGACTGCCTCCCCTCCCAGTCCCAGTCTGAGTCTCCACTGCCGCCCCTTCCAATCCCAGTCTGAGTCTCCACTGCCTCCCCTCCTGATCCCAGTCTGAGTCTCCACTGCCGCCCCTCCCGATCCCAGTCTGAGTCTCCACTGCCGTCCCTCCCGATCCCAGTCTGAGTCTCCACTGCCTCCCCTCCCGATCCCAGTCTGAGTCTCCACTGCCTCTTCTCCACTGCCTCTCCTCCCAATCCCAGTCTGAGTCTCCACTGCCTCTCCTCCCGATCCCAGTCTGAGTCTCCACTGCCGCCCCTCCCGATCCCAGTCTGAGTCTCCACTGCCTCCCCTCCCGATCCCAGTCTGAGTCTCCACTGCCTCCCCTCTCGATCCCAGTCTGAGTCTCCACTGCCTCCCCTCCCAGTCCCAGTCTGAGTCTCCACTGCCGCCCCTTCCGATCCCAGTCTGAGTCTCCACTGCCGCCCCTCCCGATCCCAGTCTGAGTTTCCACTGCCTCCCCTCCCGATCCCAGTCTGAGTCTCCACTGCCGCCCCTCCCGATCCCAGTCTGAGTCTCCACGGCCTCTCCTCCCGATCCCAGTCTGAGTCTCCACTGCCGCCCCTCCCGATCCCAGTCTGAGTCTCCACTGCCGCCCCTCCCGATCCCGAGTCTCCACTGCCGCCCCTCCCGATCCCGAGTCTCCACTGCCGCCCCTCCCGATCCCAGTCTGAGTCTCCACTGCCGCCCCTCCCAATCCCAGTCTGAGTCTCCACTGCCTCCCCTCCCGATCCCAGTCTGAGTCTCCACTGCCTCCCCTCCCGATCCCAGTCTGAGTCTCCACTGCCACCCCTCCCGATCCCAGTCTGAGTCTATACATATTGTTGCATTTTTGTATTGTGATATATTGTTACACCTCTAATGTTTAGTATTAGAAGAATGTGTATTTGTGAAAAAATAGAAGCTGCTATCACAGACTCCTGTAGAGAAGCACCTGTATCTGAGTGCTGTAACAGATCCTGACTGTGAGTGGTGTGTTTCAGATGGTGGTGAGTATAGCTGAGGATCTGCTGCGATCGGCAGCGCAGAACAGCCGTCTGTCTCTCCAGCGGACTCAAGCTGGCTGGCTGCTGTTAGGAGCGCTCATGACCTTAGGTGAGTCCAGCAACCAGATCCCCTCATCACATAAGCTCTTAACATGGGCTCTTGCATCCATGTGTTCAGCGTTCCAGCTGTAAACGTGTACGGGATGAATGATGTATATAATCCTGCTTATTACACGGCTACTTGCCACATTATAGGGGCTTTCGCACCGGAGGAACCTTTTCATAGTTCCTAGAACTATTGGCGGAAGTTCCCGGATGTCGGCGTGTTCGCATCGCAGGAACTAGGAACGATTTTAGTTCTAGGAACTCTTTTGGAGGAACTAATTCACTCCTACTCCAGAGTGAGTCTAAACCAGTGCAATAGAAACTATCCGTGATATTAGTGTTCGCTGATTGGCCAATTAATCCAGAAACTAACTCTACGAACATGGGAAACAGTGATAGATAGAGCTCTCAATCTTTACGCTGAGAAGAAAATCCAACGCAACTTTGAGGAGACCAAGAGAACCTGATTATGTATTTCTGCTCAGCAACACTGGATATCAACCACACGGCATACACTAATACCTTTTCATATACAGTCTACTTTCTATGTATAACAGTTTTATCTAATAACGTATTAGACAGGACTGTTAGACAGATCGTAAACTAATGAACACGGAGAATGCGAGCGCTGTTTGTTTGCTCAGGCTCTTGCGTTCTCAGCCCCGTCAAAATAAAAGTCACAACAACGAGCGCAGCTTACGTCACTTCAGAGTTCCTACTGGCGGTGCGGATGCAACGTATATATGCAGTGCTCTTGCAGAGAGACTCCGCCCACACACCCTTCTGATTGGCTGTGATTTATTTGGTCCCATCTCGAAGTCATGTTGTATCAGATGTGGACAAACGGATGTCACTGGAGTCTTGTTGCATTGCGTCTAATTAGAATACAGTGTGAAGCATCTCTCCTGAAATATGAAGAGGCTCAGAAGCACAGTGTGTTTCTTGCTGCCTAAAAGCATTTACATGATGGCAGTAATATTAGCAGTCGTGTTGTTTCATCTCCTCAGGACCGTCTTTAGTGCGTTACCACCTGCCCAAGATGCTGCTGCTGTGGCGTAACGTGTTCCCTCGCTCCCAGAAGGAGCTGGAGGCGGAGAAGGCCAGAGGAGACTCCTTCAGCTGGCAGGTGATGCTGGAGGGCCGTGCCGGAGCCCTGTGCGGTAAAACACCTTGCATCATCCCTGCATGGCTTTCTCTGCTCTGTTTATCACACGCATCAGGAAAACAACATGTTTCTGCTTCCTCACAGCCATGCGCAGCTTTGTGGCCCATTGTCCAGAGCTGCTGACGGAGGATGTGATCCGCAGACTGATGACGCCCATCGAGTGTGCCATGACCATGATGTCCCAGTGAGTGTGATGCAGTGCAGGATTTACAGTAAAGACATGCCGGTGCCTGTGATCAGCACTGTTTCTGTTAGTTTGAAGGAAAATCAGCAAGGCTTTGTTAAATTGATCAAAAGTGACCGTTTATAATGTCACACAAGATTCTATTTTAAATAACTGCTGTTCTCTTGAATATTCTACTCATCAAAGAATCCTGAAAAATAAAAATGTATGACCGTTTCCAGACAAATCTGTAGCAGCACAACAGTTTTCAACTTTGAGCATTGCAGAGACTCCGCCCACACACTCTTCTGATTGGCTGTGATTTATGATTTATTTGGTTGCGAGTGCAGTGCGCTTGCAGAGAGACTCCTCCTACATGTAATCATAAATGTTTCTTGAGCATCAAATCCACATATTAGAATGATTTCTGAAGGATCATGTGACACTGAAGACGAGTAATGATGCTGAAAATTCAGGAATAAATTATACTTTACTATATATAAAGTAAAGAAAACAGCTCTTAAATTGTAATCATATTTCACAGTTTTTACTGTCTTTTTGATCAAATAAATGGAGCCTTGGTGAGCAGAAGAGCCTCTTTAAAAGCATTAACAAATCTCACAGACCCCACTGTACCTTAAACATCAAATTTGTTCTGACTGGCTGTGATTTTTGTATCTTCAGGCTGTATTTTTGCTGTGTTTGAGTGAGGACTGATAAATGACTTGATTATATTTTCCACAGTACAGTGTGTTTGAGTGTAGTGTTGTGTCGCAGTGTTCCTGCAGTGATCAAGGTTCACGGAGCTCATCTGAAGGCCAGCGCTGCCATGGTTCGCCTGCGGCTCTACGATATACTGGCTCTGCTGCCGCCCAAGACTTACGAAGGCAGCTTTAACGCTCTCCTGCGCGAGCTGGTGGCCGAGTTCACGCTCACAGATAACTCCGCCAACACCACCACGTCTCTGCTGCGCTCGCTGTGCCATTACGACGACAGTGTGCTGATGGGCTCCTGGCTTCAGGAAACCGATCACAAGTCCATCGAGGATCAGGTGAGATGCAGAAACCAGTGTCCTTCACTGCAAAAAATGCTTCTCTTACTTATATATTTGGACTGGAAACAAGACAAAAATCCTAACAATTCTTAAATCAAGATGCATTTACTAGATGAGAAAAATGACATAAGATATTAAGTCTTGTTTTCTGGGGAAATAAAAATAAATAAATTTTTTGCTTAAAAAAAGCTAAATTATCTGCCAATGGGGTGAGAAAAATAATCTTGTGTCTGTTTGAATTAAGATTATTTTTCTGACCCCATTAGCAGATTATTTTGCCTTTTTTAAGCATCAACTTACATTATTTATATTAATTCTCCGGAAAACAGGACATCTTCTTCAACACAATATCTTATGTCATTTTACTCATCTAGTAAATGTATCTTGATTTAAGAATTTGGGATGGAAACAAGACAAAAATACTAAGTAAGAAAAGCATTCTTTGCAGTGTTCAAGTGTTCATTTAGCATGCGGTTTTCTGGGGCCTCATTTATAACCGTTGCAGGCCCTGAAAGAGCCGTACGCCACTTCACACGCATGAAATGTGATTTATAAAAACACACTTGACGGGAGAATGTGCAGCTGTAAGTAACTCTAATCCATGCGGACGAACATTAGAGACGGAGCAGTTTTACATCTGATATACACATTTAGATTAAATATGCCATTCTCATGAATGGGGTTAAGCTCTTAAGAATTTTTTTTTATATTATAATAAATAATATTTGTAGTGGATGCGATGCTTTTGAACGCACACTTTTAGCAGATCCTACACAGTTTCTAAATGATTCCCTGGTGTGTGTCCCTCAGCTTCAGCCGAACAGTGCGTCGGGCAGCGGTGCGCTGGAACACGACCCGTCCTCCATATACCTGCGTGTTCCTGTGGGCGAGGCCGTGCCCGGTCCACTCCCGCTCGGCGTGTCCGTGATCGACGCTTCCGTAGCCCTGTTCGGGGTCGTGTTTCCTCACGTCTCCTTCAAACACAGGTGCGTTCTTTCACTGTGCTCATACTATACCCTGTGGGGTGGGGGGGTGGGGGTATACTAGTTCAGTATACTTGGAGTGTGTTAACAATTGGTTAACTTGAACTGTGCGGTTACATTTTATTTGGTAACACTTTATTTTACAGTGTCTTTCTTTGTACAGTGGCATATGTTACATGTACTTTCCATAGTAATTACAGTAAATTATGCATAATTACATGCAACTAACCCTGCACCAAATCCTAACCATGCCCTAACCATATAGTAAGTACATGTAGTTAACAAATATTACTCAGTACTTAAATATATAATTACACTGTAACAATGACACCTTAAAATAAACTGTAACCCTTTATTTTAAGGTGTCATTGTTACAGTGTAATTATATATTTAAGTACTGACTACATGTACTTACTATAGGGTTAGGTGCTCTCATTCACTTTACTCACACTGTATGTCAACCCTGAGTAGAATTATAGATTTGTTTTTTATAGTGCTGGGCAACGATTAATCGCATCCAAAATAAAAGTTTGTGTTTACATAATATATGTGTGTGTAATTATTTTGTACATGCATGTATATATTTAAGAAAAATATATTTAAGAAATATTTGCATGTGTGTGTGTGTATATATCTATATATATATCTATATCTATATATATATATCTATATATATATCTATATCTATATATATATATCTATATATATATATATATATATATATATATATATATATATATATATATGAAGACTGGAGTAATGATGCTGAAAATTCAGCTTTGATCACAGGAATCAATTACACTTTACTATATATTCACATTATAATAATAATTCACAACAGCTGATTTGCATGATAATAATATTTCACTGTTTCTACAGTATTTGTGATAAAGTAAATGTAGCCTTGATGAGCAGAAGAGACTCTTTTAAAAACCATTAAAACAATTAAAATTGTTCCACACTTTTGAACGGTAGCGTATGTTCTGCTAGGCTGTGATTTTGTTGCTTCAATAAAGATTCAATGTCTTGGTCGGATGAGATCGTAGCATTACCGTTCCTCTCGTTTCACAGCATTGCTTGGGATTTATCTCATGTCCTGTTGTCTATTCCAGGTTGCAAATGCTGGATCACTTTGCTGAATGCATTAAACAAGCTAAAGGAGTCCGTCAACAGGCCGTCCAGCTAAACATATTCACCGCAGTGCTGAGCGCTCTCAAGGTTTCAGAAGTGTTGTGTAGTTCATAAACCTACAGTAGAGTAGTTTAAGAGTAGTAATGATGATTGTTGATGGGCTTGTGTGTATTTGTGCAGGGTCTGGCTGAGAACAAGAGCAGTCTGGGTCCAGAAGAGGTGCGTAAGTCGGCTCTGGCGCTGGTGATGGGCGCGCTGGACAACCCAAACCCAATCCTGCGCTGCGCGGCGGGCGAGGCTCTGGGACGCATGGCACAAGTCGTCGGAGAAGCGTCCTTCATCGCCCGGATGGCACAGCACAGCTTCGACAAGTAAGCACAGCTTCAGCAGCGATGGCGAGACCACAGAGGAATACAACATTTCTTGAGTTGCTCCATTTCAAATTGATACAGACTCCTTAAAAAGTCTTACATTTAGTTTGATCCAATTTAAGGTCATAAAAAGTCTTAGATATCTGAAATGGTATAAGAAAAGTCTTAATTATCATTTCAAGAGGTCTTAAATTTGGAGATAATAACGATTATTAAACTTCAGAAGGCTATGATTTAAATGAATGCGAGCTCTGCATGCTGGGCTTTTGTTCCTTCCGACAAGTAAATTGGTCGTTCAAAAAATAGGATCTTTGTTTAAATATAATTTATTCTGAAGCAATATTCTCATTTAGTGGTCTATCAGCTTTTACATATTTAAATTAGCTTATTTGTGATATTTACTTCGAGAAGGTAAAGGTTTTTATCCCCTAATCTTATTAAACGTATGCTTTCATTATCTTTCTTTTCAAATTCTTAAATTTGATCAATAGATAAAATTAGAATAACACACTGATTGGCTGTTACCAATCAAATAATTTACACTGATCATTTCATTATCATTTATCTGTTCATCTTCATCATGATGCCTAATAAAGTAGTGTTTATAAGCGCAGTGGCTTTGCTTACAGAGGGAACCGGGGTCACCACTGTACTTCTGCTGTTCCATACATTTGTTTGTTTGTTGTTGTTTCCTCATGTTTGTGTTATTCTGTCTGCTCCTCTGCACAGGCTGAAGTCTGCGCGTGACGTGGTGTCCAGGACGGGTCACTCTCTGGCGTTAGGATGCCTGCACCGTTACGTGGGCGGCATCGGGTCGGGCCAGCACCTCAAGACTAGCGTTAGCATCCTGCTAGCCTTAGCTCAAGACGCCACGTGTCACGAGGTCCAGGTGAGCGTCGCGGCAGCAGGAGCTTATGCTTCTGGTTTAGTGCGGCTCTGATGAGCAGTGTTGTGTAACTTGTTTCAAATAACTTGAGTTACGTAATCAGATTACTTTTTCAAGTAACTAGCAAAGTAACGCATTACTTTTAAAATTTTCAACAAAATATGTTACTTTCTGAAATAAGTAACGCTAGCTATTTTGTTTTCCCATTTATTGACTGACAGCTCTCCTGTCCTCATGACAAATCGAAGTGCAGAGGCGTTAATAAACTATAAACTCCAATAAACTAAATATGTTAAATAAAATATAATTTTTTATGCATTTAATCTCACTTTGACCAATGTACTTGCTTCTGACCTTCGATGATTCCGTTAAACCATAAGCAAAAACGACTCGATTTTTTTAGTTTTTATTGGTAAAGTAAGTGTTAAACTGTTATCCAGAATAACAGCAGCTGAAAGGTTTGTTTGAGCGGTAACGTAATTAGTTGCTTGTTAAGGGAGTAAGGCAGTATTGTGATTGTCAGCGTGCCTCTGCTGATGAGCTGCTGTGGTGTTTCAGACGTGGGCGCTGCACTCTCTGGCTCTGATCGTGGACTCCAGCGGGCCGATGTACCGGGGCTACGTGGAGCCCACGCTGTCTCTGGTGCTGACGCTGCTGCTCACGGTGCCGCCCTCACACACAGAGGTGCATCAGTGTCTGGGCCGCTGTCTCGGGGCGCTCATCACCACGGTCGGCCCAGAACTACAGGGTATGCAGTTATAGCATTTGTGCTTGAAACATGTCAGTGTTTCTCCAGTATACTCACGGCAAAGTTATTTTTCTTTCTTAACTTAAGGGTAAAAAATAAGTTTTGAAATGCCTTTGCAGCGATATTCTGTTAGCAAACATGACTCCACCCACAATTATGTTAGCAAACATCATGACTCCACCCACAATTATGTTAGCAAACATCATGACTCCACCAATAATTATTGTAGCAAACGTCATGACGCCGCCCATAATTCTGTTTGCAAACATCATGACTCCGCCCATAATTCTGTTAGCAAGCAACATGACTCCGCCCATAATCATTTTAGCAAACATCATGACTCCGCCCATAATTCTGTTTGCAAACATCATGACTCCGCCCACAATTCTGTTAGCAAACAACATGACTCCGCCCATAATTATTTTAGCAAACATCATGACTCCGCCCATAATTATTTTAGCAAACATCATGACTCCGCCCATAATTCTGTTTGCAAACATCATGACTCCGCCCACAATTATGTTAGCAAACATCATGACTCCGCCCATAATTCTGTTAGCAAACATCATGACTCCGCCCATAATTCTGTTAGCAAACATCACGACTCCGCCCATAATTATTTTAGCAAACATCATGACTCCGCCCATAATTATTTTAGCAAACATCATGACTCCGCCCATAATTATTTTAGCAAACATCACGACTCCGCCCACAATTCTGTTAGCAAACAACATGACTCCGCCCATAATTATTTTAGCAAACATCATGACTCCGCCCATAATTATTTTAGCAAACATCATGACTCCGCCCATAATTCTGTTTGCAAACATCATGACTCCTCCCACAATTATGTTAGCAAACATCATGACTCTGCCCATAATTCTTTTAGCAAACATCATGACTCCGCCCTCAAAATTCTGTAGTAAGCGTCACGACTCCGCCCACAAATCTCTTAGCGAATTCTGTTTACAATTTCTACTGGTTTATCTAGTCTGTCGCTCATCACCTACTGCTCAGTATATTTAACAGAATGCTGATTTCCCATTCATTACAGGAGATGTGCACATTGGATGTGTTAAATGCGCTAAAAGATAATTCACAAATGATGTGACGCATGTCCAGCGAGTGAATCCCACATCTGCATCTCTAGCCCTGGCTCACTCCTCACTCTGGTTATCCCGCAGGAAACGGCAGCAGCGTGTCGACGATCCGCTCGTCGTGTCTGGTGGGCTGTGCCATCATGCAGGACCACTCGGACTCTCTGGTGCAGGCGGCGGCCATCTCGTGTCTCCAGCAGCTGCATATGTTCGCGCCGCGGCACGTCAACCTGTCCAGCCTCGTGCCCTGCCTCTGTGTAACACCGCCCATCAGATATACCTCCACATTTACATTCAGCATCTACACAAACCTGAATATTAAAGGAGTAGTTCACTTCAGAATGCAAACTTCCTGATTATTTACTCTCTCCCACCTCATACATGATATTCATGTCTTTCTTTCTTTAGTCGAAAAGAAATGAAGGATTTTGAGGAAAACACTCCAGGATGTTCCTCCATATAGTGTCTTCAATGGGGTCCAACGGGTCGAAGGTCCAGATGTGAGTTTCAGTGCAGCTTCAAAGTCTCGACACGATCCAGCCGAGGAATAAGAGTCTCATCTAGACAAACCAGCGGACATTTTACAACAAAATAAACATTTATATACTTTTAACCACAAATGCTGGTCTTGCACTAGCTGTGATGAGACACACATTACGTGATCAGGTTGAAAGGTCAAGCATGTTCCGGTTCAGAAATGTAGAGTAGGGAGATAAACTCATTTTCTCCTCCAACTTCAAAATCGTCTGACATCGTTGTTTTACCTTTTATTTATTTTATTTTTTTGTAAATGGCGTTTGTCTTAGTCTTTGCACATTCGCTTTATAAACACTGGGTCGGTTCTTTCGCCTACGTCATGCTTGACCTTTCAACCTGATCACGTAATGTGTGTCTCATCACAGCTAGTGCAAGACCAGCATTTGTGGTTAAAAGTATATAAATGTTTATTTTGCTATAAAATGTCCGCTGGTTTGTCTAGATGAGACTCTTATTCCTCGGCTGGATCGTGTCGAGACTTTGAAGCTGCACTGAAACTCACATCTGGACCTTCGACCCGTTGGACCCCATTGAAGACACTATATGGAGAAACATCCTGGAGTGTTTTCCTCAAAAACCTTAATTTCTTTTAGACTGAAGAAAGAAAGACATGAACATCTTGGAGGACGAGGAGAAGAGTTAATTTTAATTCTGAAGTGAACTACTCCTTTAAATGTGCAGAAATGAGTGTATGGAGAGCACATGTGATTTTTGCAGTCTGTAGTTCGGTGCCGGTGAGTGACGTGTGTGTGTGTGTGTGTGTGTGTGTGTGCAGGTGCATCTGTGCAGCTCTCACCTGCTGTTACGGCGGGCCGCTGTGGCGTGTCTCCGTCAGCTGGCTCAGCGAGAGGCTCCTGAGGTGTGTGAGTACGCCATGAGTCTCGCCAGGAGGGCTGGGGACGCCAAAGACAACTCCACCATCAGTACGTCACGCTCTCCGTCACATTCACTGCATTTATCTGCTCCAGTCCCAGCGCAACACACTCTGCCATGGGCTGTTCTGTAGGGGGTGAAGTTAGTTTAGTTAGTTTGTTTCTTGAGTTCATATTTTTCTGCTTGTCTGCACAAGGTAAGCTGTTCTATTAACCCTCATTTGTCCTTTGGGGTCAATATGACCCCAAGCGACTTTTCTTTCATTAAAAAAAATGGTTCCCTTCATCTCAGTGGAATAAAATTTGGTGACTTTTCCTACATTATCTATCTATACACACACAAAAAAACTGGGCTTGATTCGGTTGTTCTAAAGGCATGTAAAAAAAAAAGTCACACTCATGACCTTTGGGGTCAATATGACCCCACATTGAAATGAATGGGAAAATCGGGAAAAAATGGGTTTTTATTTTTCATTTGTCAAAAAAAATCTATAAATCCAGAATAAATCTGAAAATTTTAATACCACAATGAAGTCCTGGTACTCGAGCACAAATGCAATGTGGAACGAACATGATCACTTGCACACACACATGCTCGCGCACACAAACACACACACAGGTGTGACTCCAATAGAAAGCATTTTTATAGAAATTGACAAATAAAATCAATAATTCCAGCATAAATCTGAAAATTCTCACACATAAATGAAGGCCTGGTACTAGAGCACTAATGCAATGTGGAATGAACATTATCACACACACATATGCGCCCACACACACACAGACACAAATACACACACAGACAGAGAGAGGTGTGACTGCAATAGAGAGCATTTTTATAGAAATTGGGAAATAAAATCAATAATTTCTGCATAAATCTAAAAAATTTCACACATAAATGAAGGTATGGTATGGGAGCACAAATGCAGCGTGGAAAGAACATGACTACACACAGATCACATACACAGAGAGACAAACACAAACAAACAAGTGTGACTGCAAAAGAGAGCATTTTTATTGAAATTGGTAAATAAAATCAATAATTCCAGCATGAATCTAAAAATGTTCACACATAAATGAAGGCCTGGTATTAGAGAAAAAAAAAATGTGGAATGAGCATGATTACACACACACACATGCACGTGCATGCACACAAACACACACAGACACACAGTGTGTTTACTTTCACTCCTATTCCTATCCGCCTATAGCTGTTTTTTTTTTTTTTACTGTTTTTTTTTTTATATATTTTTTTATTTTTTTATTTATTTCTTATTCTAAAGTTAATCATTTTATACATTTCTATTATTGAAATAATATGCAATTGCAATCAAGTAGTTTCTTTTAGTGGCAACTTATGTGACATTATTGCAAATTTATATAGCATTATTGCAATAACAAGACACTTCAAAAGACCTCAAACAACAACAAAAAAATTCTAAACTTTGACACAATACTGATTTAATGTATTTTAAAATGTTTAAATATATAATTCATCAAAAAAGTTGTTATAAGAGCAATAAGTCACATCCAGAAAAATGAATGGATCTCTATGGGGCCTCTGCTGGAAGTATATGGTAATTACACTTTGTGGCTAAAACTATATTATCTACAAAAAAACATCTAACCACCAGATGGCAGAATTCTGCATCTAACACCTAGATCAATATCCAGAAACAACTCATATTTAAATTTGATCATCATAAATGTGTTTTTTTCATAAAAATGTTATATTTCATACGTATGCTAATGGTGTAGTTGAGGAATTTTGCAGTAAATAGGTAAAAAAGTACTTCATATCCCCCAAAACACAGCATAAAAATATAGATGAGAAGTAAACGAAAAAAATGATATATAATTTGTATTATTAAAATGTATATTTCTTGTACAAAAGCTCTGTGCATCTTTGGGGTCATATAGACCCCAAATGCACTGAGTGTAAACAGGAAACTAAGGTCATATAAGGGTTAATAAGTTGTGTACCTGAAAATCACTTTCTTAAGCCACATTAAGGTTATTATATGAGGAAGAAAGCTTGATCACGGTGCCGTTGTCTGTTGTAGCAGACTAATGCCATCTAGTGGTAGCAGGTTTTCCTCAGACAGGTGTGTGTGTGTGTGTGTGTGTGTGTGTGTGTGTGTGTGTGTGTGTGTGTATGTGGATCGTGCAAGGCTAAACCGGGGAAATGAAAGTCTCAAAATCCAAATGAATCAAATAGGATCGACTCGAAACGGGTCAATGAATGCACGCGTGTCACCTGATCCACACATTTTGTGGATTTTGAGAAAAGGAAAAAAAAATTGGATTTTGAGACTTTCAATTTGCTGGTTTAGCCTTGCATTATATTATATAGCTCTCCAATGCAATAAAAAGCATCTTTTCCATGTTAATCAGTCGAGACGCTACGAGTGTCAGTAGATTATTTTTTAGAAACGGTTTGTATTTCTGTGACCGTGTCATTGCTCCTCCAGATCTGAACATCACCGAGACTGGGCTGGAAGGTGTTCTGTTCGGGATGCTGGACCGGGAGACGGATCGGAAGTTGTGCTCGGACATTCACGACACATTGGGTCACATGCTCTCGTCTCTGGCTGTGGGGAAACTTCCTCACTGGCTCAAACTCTGCAAAGATGTGCTGGCAGCGACTACAGGTGACAAACACACACTGACTGGGTGAAGGTAGCCAGTGCAGGGTTTACATTCCTCTAGGATTCTGCAGGGTAGGATAACAAGAACATGTCTGAAATATGGGAAGGCTTCCATTTTCCATAAGGATGCTTTTATCCATACTTCCTTTTGGACTTCTCAAACTTTCAAATGCATACAATGAACTTGGTGTAATTAGCTAAGCAAGTACTGAGTAATGTAAGGTAACTTCATGGACTAGGGCTGAGCGATTAATTAACGAAAGCGAAATAAAGTTTTTACCTGCAGAACGCATGATCCCCCCCCCCCCCCCAAAAAAAAAAAAAAAAAAACAAATGGAGGACAATCGACGTCATCGGGTGGATCTCCTTGCGTGAGGTTTTTTAAACAAAGGAGAAAGAAGTATACAGGTGATCTTCTTTCTCAATCCACTTTCATGGCATGTTTGTGGCTGCCAAGTTCAATTCAATTCAAAACTTTATTGTCTATCCTCACAGGGGTAGAAAATTGTCTTTAGACAAAGGCTCAACAAACAATACAATTACAACACATAACATCAATTTTCAAAACTCAGCTGTCCACCTTATTCCTGACGCTCTTACTGTGTTTTGAATTATGGGCGGCACTTCCGGTTTGGGGAACTTCCATTCAAAAAGGCTGAAACGAATCACTTTAAATCATAAGGTTGCCCTACAAATAAAGCTAATCATCAGTTTCCCTTCATGTTTTATTTTTAGACATCATGAGAATAACGTAACATTTGTTATTTTACCGTGCCGTTATAAGGAGAATATCTATGGCAAGAGCTCTTTTCAGTCGCTGCTTTCTTTCCCTCATGATTATTTAGTTTTTTCCCTTTGCATTCCGCTGTAAAAGTATAAAAAATGTCAACATATACTGCACATTTGTAATTTACAATATATCCCACTAATAATTCACTGGAATGCACGAATAATCTCTCATTATTCTCCTCAAATCCTCACGTCTCTTTCCAGGTTTGTTTTCACGGGTAAATGCAATTTATTATCAGTCAAAATGACGTTAGTCACTTTGAAATAGTGTCACGCAATGCTGAACATTTTTGATTAAATCAACATAAGTTACATAATACAGATAGGATATATATTACTACAGTGTTATTTAAACCCGTCTGTTATTGCTGTGGAAAGAATTGTGCTTTTGGGATTATTCATGGTCTGTTGAAAGTACCTTGTTGCTGCTTTTACAGTTTTAAATTTCCTTTTAATGTTCGATGGTTGAAGGGTGAGTAGAATAATGTCATCTCGTTGTGACACTTTTTTAACATATTGCGTTCATAGAGCGAGCCTTTCACTGATTGTTTACAGTTTAACAGAAGTTACACCCATAATTCACGCAAACTGTCATGGGACGCAGGAACAAGCTGGATAGAAGCACGCAACATCCAGTTGGTGAAGCTCGCTCGCTCTCATTGGCTATCGTGGGAATCACGTCAGAATCACGTCAGCCTGATCTACGTTCGTAAATATCAAACGTGTTTGGGATCGTGCGGGCTTCGCTGCAATTGAGAGCAGTAAAATAACCGTGATGACAGCACACAGTTGAGGATTTTTTGGACAAAAAGTCGTTTGCCTCAAGCATCGAATCGGGCCACACACTCCGAGCACTTGGGGGTGCAAGTTGGGCGCAAAATCGGGTTTAAAGTCCCCCTATGGTGAAAATCCAGCTTTTAATGTTGTTTATGTGTCTATGTGGTGTTTTTAATCTGCTTTAAGACAAACCATGTGTAAATTCATAAGTCGACAGCATTGCTGAGTATTTCCTCCTTAAAACTGCAGTGAACCAAAGACAGTCTCAAAAACACACTTTGAAATCGCTGGTGTTTCTGACGTCACAAACTACCTTGTAACCAATCAGATCAACGTGTGATCGTCAACCAGTGGATCTCTGAGCTGAGGGAGTGAGTGAGTGGAGGCGGGGCTCATTTGCATATTCATAGAACCGCGCATACTAAATGAGGGAAGGGTGTCGGGTTACATTCAAGATATTTTAAGGCATGAACACATTTTTTCAAGGAAAAAAACCCTTAAATATGTAGAAAACAGGGATAAAATGATTGACTACAGAGGGACTGTAGGATCTTAAAGTGTGTGGCCAGCCTAAGATACTGTATTTATACTGAGGTGCGTTCAACTTATATCGTACAAAACCCAAACCCAATTTTGTAGTGAGCATTACGGTGTTAGAAGCAGTGCTCCTTTTTCTATATTTGTAGGATTTTCTTGTTCTGTCTTGCTGCTTCCCATAAGGTCTTCAACACTGCCATTTCTAAGGTCACCACAAAACTTTTTTTACATTTTCCTAATAATCAGAGAAACTACAGTGTGCTTGTGTAAAGAGATGAACAGTGCACTATTAACCAGCTCATAGACTCTTGGATCCGTCGGTCCTCCTCATATGGTGGTGTTGTTGCAGAGGTCGGTGGGACTGTTGCGTCTCAAAGCCGGCGGAAGGAGGAAGACGACGACTCTGAGAAGAAGGATGAGATGGATGATGACATCATGTTCACGTCTCTGGGTCAGGATGAGAAGGCCAAGCCGTCCGTGGCGCCGCGCTGGGTCACGCGAGTGTTCGCTGCCGACTGCCTGTGCCGGATCATCCATCTGTGTGAGAATGCAGACAAGGCCCACTTCGACCTGGCAGCTGCACGGGTCGCCAAGACCAAAAACCCTGAAGGTAAACGTCTTAAGGTCTCGATATACTCACGGCACAGTTCTTTTGTTATGGTTAAAACTAAATTTGAAATACCTTTGCCTAATAAACTGTTACCGATCATCATGACTCCGCCCACAATTATGTTAGCGAACATACTGACTCCGCCCACAATTATGTTAGCAAACATCCTGACTCCGCCCATGTTTAGATGAATGAGTAAACATGAGCTGCTCTTTCCTCTCAGTAACAGAATAAACACACAATAACAATGAGAAAACAGCAGTTCAGAAAGCATCTGATCATAGTGATGTGGAGATGTTTGCTCCAGCTCTGAGATTCAGATCTACAGTCACGTCACGTTTACTCATACAGCACTTTATACAGTAGATTGATTTAAAGCAGCAGCTTTACAGTATTAAACATGAGAAACAGTGTCAGTGTCTCTTTCAGTCAGAGTTTCTACTATAAAGCGGCTCTCCAGTGTGTTCCTGTTTTTACTCGCGTCTGAACAGAAGAAATGGAGATTTACAGCTCAAAGAAGGCGGAGCCTTCGCTTTGGCCTGATTTTCAGTTTGCATCAGTTCGCTCTTCAGTTTCACTTTGTATATCAGGGCCTTTTTTTAATTTTGGTTGATCTTGATTTGGTTCTACTTGATGTAGTGACTTAAATAAACGTTGTCAGCAAGATGGTAGAAAACTGCACATTTATTGTCTCTTTCCACTCACTGCTACTTATACCAGCGACGGAAATAAGCGCAGTTACAGTAGCTGGATATGTGGGAGAGCGTCGCCATAGTGTGACGATATTGTATTGTAATAGGTAACACTTCAAAGTCAATACTGAATCAAAACTAGTTTGCACATCATTAGTAATTGAAAAGGTGTAATGACAAGATGATGATAACTTGTATGCATATATGTAAAATGTTACGAGAGAGAGAGAGAGAGATAAAGAGGGAGAAAGAAAGGGAGATAGAGAGAGGGATAGAGAGAGAGAGAGAGAGGGAGATAGAGAGAGGGATAGAGAGAGGGATAGAGAGAGAGAGAGAGAGGGAGATAGAGAGAGAGAGACAAATAAAAGAGGAGGTAAAGAAAGAGCCCCAAGAATGGATCTAGAGAATCAAAGAGACAGAGCAACAGTTACAATCTTCTTTTATCCATGACTTGTGACTGAGACCCAAACGTGAGGCGTTCAAACTGACCAATCAGAAAATGACAACTTCCCTCCCCGCACTAAAGCTGTGACCATTAGAAGACCCGATGGCCACACGTCTTGAGCACTATCGCCCCTCTGTGTCTTCAGGAATTACAGATTGGGCTTGAAACAGTAAAAGCAAATGTCTTTGTTCATTTTCAACATCTTGGATAATGTCCAGTCCTGCAGACTCCAGTGTTGTGTCTTCCTCAGGGGACTTCCTCGTGCTGCACTTGTGTGATCTGATCCGCATGGCCTTCATGGCCGCGACGGACCACAGCAACCAGCTGCGCATGGCAGGACTGCAGGCGCTCGAGGACATCATCAAGAAGTTCGCCGCGGTGCCGGAGCCAGAGTTCCCTGGTCATGTGATCCTGGAGCAGTATCAGGCCAACGTCAGTACAGTCATGTGACACATTCAAATGTTGCATGTCAAATGAGGAGATCACTGGCACCCAGGATTGATCAAACCCATGTCCTGATGTTGTGATGTTGTGTTCAGGTTGGTGCCGCGCTCCGACCAGCCTTTTCCCCAGACACACCTTCAGACATCACTGCTAAAGCCTGCCAGGTGAGCCTCACACTACACACACACACACGCCAGTCTGAACCCTCTGGTGCTCTTTGGACATTTTTGACCTAAAAATTTGTTTTTTGAATGTTTTTCTTCATCGGAATGGTACGAAACTTGCTGTGTGAACACAAAAAGATAATGGGCATGATTTGAAAAGGTTAAATGGTCTTGTAAACAACAGTCACACTTGTGCTCCTTGCCGTCAGAAATGAGCGCATTGGAAATGAATGGAGACGAGTTTCCTCTAGTGGAAGCGTTTGGTACTGCAGCCGAACAACATTTCACTGAAAGATCATTTACTGAGATATCAACCTCACATTTGGAACACAACTTTAGATTTACGGCCTTGATTTTCTTGCAGTTTTAGAGTAAAACATGATTTTGAAAATATATATTTCATATAAAAATTGAAAATAGTATTTTTGCAAATTTTTCATAACAATAAATGTAAAATTCTATAACTTTTTTTAAGTTAACTTTTTTCACTTCAGCAATAATCTGCCAAGTGTCGTCGATGAAAAGAGATCAAACTTCAGTCTGTCGCTCTAAAGCGTTCAAGATTTACCACAGTTTAAGTTGGAAATTTAATTTTCAGGTCTATGCTCAAAAAGTGAATAAATGGGTTATAAATACAGCGTAAATATAGTGTAGTACCATAAAACCTCCTAAAAATACTAAATAAAAAAAACATAATCGAACTAAAATATAGTACATTAATTTAATTGAAATTAAAAAAATAAATTTCGGTCATTTGACGGACACACGAAGAGCACCAGTCTTATGATGCTTTTCAGTGTTTTCCTTATGCTTTGCAGAGCTGTGAGTGTTGTTCAGTGTTTGACACAGACCTGTGAGCGTTCATGTTCCCCTCTCCTGTGTGCAGGTGTGCAGTGCGTGGATAGGCAGTGGCGTGGTCAGTGACCTGAACGACCTGCGGCGCGTACACACTCTGCTGGTGTCGTCTCTGGACAAGCTTCAGGCTGGCAGATCCTCCAGCCAGCTGTACAGCGAGAGCGCCACCACCATGGAGAAGCTGGCGGTGCTGAAGGCCTGGGCCGAGGTGAAGACCGGATCTGATAAACCTCTCACACACAGTCTCCGGCAGTCCTGCTGTGTCTGATGGATAGCTTACACACTTCAGCAAGAAAAAGTCTTTTAGCATTATTTTACAAACGTCCTTCAAACATGTCTTTTTGCAGTCAAATCTTTAATCATTTTTATCAAGTAAATGTAAGAATAACTGGTTTAAACGCTTTATTTTACAGTGTCTGTTACATATAGTACATGTACTTACCATAGTAATAACAGTAAATTATGCATAATTACATGCAACTAACCCTCAACCTAAGCATATACATGTAGTTACTTAATATTACTCAGCACTTAAATATATAATTACACTAACAATGAGACCTTAAAATAAAGTGTAACCGAATAACTTTTATATTGTTAATAATATTTCAAGATGACTGATGCGACTTCTGTTTACTTGATTATCATACATCATTTTATAGAAAAATCATGAGTTTTTGAGGAAGGTTCATCTCTCAAACAATTATATTGCACTGCTTTATGTTTTAAATCTACAGAGCTTTGATCATAAAACTAAGCATTTAAATATCATCTTACTAAGACATGTATGATATTTATATGCATTTTATGCAAGTTTCACTGATTTACATTACAAGCATCAGAATTTCATCTTAGTTTTTGTCCATATAAATATCAGCATCTGCAGCAACTGAGCAGGTTTTTCCTCCATATTCTCACTATGTATCGAATATGATTAAAACACACATTTAAAAAATATATATCTTTTTCTGACTATTATTTTATATGTCAGGCTTTATGGGGTTCATCATTATGATCATCATTGCCTCTCTGTGTGTGGCTCCAGGTGTTTGTGGTGGCTATGAAGATAAAGCAGGAGTGTGAGTCTGGGCCGGCGCGAGCTGCTCCTCAGGCTGAGGATGATGATGATGATGATGAAGGAGGAGGAGATGTTCTTCCTCCAGACAGCTTGATGACGTTAGTTCAGCCGGAGCTGCCGTCTCTGAGCCGTCTGTGGCTGTCGGTGTTGAGGGATTATGCTCTGCTCACTCTCCCCGCTGAGTTCTCCAGCCAGCTGCCGCCCGAAGGTACACACACATCAGCTCACTCCACACATCAGCTCACTCAACACCTGATCACATTCAAGAACAGAAATAGTCTGAACGTCAGCATGAAAGTGAAGTTGTGCTGGTCTTTTCTCCTCTATTGTGTCGTATATCCGAGTGAAACGCTTCTGGAACAAGAACAAATGTGGGCGGGGCTTGATTGTGTCTGTGGGGAATTGATTAGATGGTTGTGGTTTGCTATTGCCTGATCTCATGTGAGTGACAGGTTGCCCCGCCCACATCATCAGAGAAGAGATGCTGCAAGAGGAACTTATTCTGATTCAAGATTATTAACACAATAATGATGTATAATATGTTAACATAATCATTTCTTAATACCGCGTTCTTTCTTAATTAAGGTTGCTATGGTCACGCAGGTTGTTTGCGCATTTAACTCGTGACCACAAGAAAAATATGTCGTTCAACATCTCATAGAGATGCCGTTACCTCCACGAAATGATCTCGTTGTCATGGCTTATCACGTTCCCACGAGTTTATATGACCTTCCCTTGATTGCTATGTCTGAGGTAGAACACGCCCCCTCATTAGCATACAGAGGAAGAAATGTAGAAATAAATAAATGTGGAAATAAATAAATGTAGACATAAATACATATATACATAAACAAATGTGAAAATAAATGTGGAAAAAAATACAATTATACATAAATAAGGAAATAAAAGTATAAATGCTCATTTATTTTAGTTGATTTCTTCATGTATTTATTTATGTATTTTGTTTTTTTTTACATTTATTTATTTATTTATTTATTTATTTATTTATTTATTATGAAGTCAGGTCTGGCATTCCATAGCAGTTCCCCAGTTTTGTCATTTTGATAAGTATTAAGACACACACACACACACACAAACGATGTGTTTTTCTTTGCTCACCTTCAAAAAGTAACAACTTTAACATGCTATATACAATATCTGTGGGGTATTTTGAGCTAAAACTTCACACACACACACTCTGGGGACATCAGAGACTTATTTTACATTAGTGAAAAGGGCATTATACCCCCCCTTTAACTCTTAATTGTTATCTTGGTGTGAATGGGCCTTTATTGTTGTACTTGCTCCATGTAAACCTGTGATAACCCTGTGTTTCTCTTGATCTCTGGTTTGTTCAGGAGGGGCGTTTTACACTCCTGAGACGATAGACACAGCCAGGCTTCACTACCGGAGCTCGTGGGCATCGGTCCTGCACGCCGAGGCTCTGTGGCTCAGTAGCACCGGCTTCGGCACGGCTGAGGACTCCACCGAGAGCAAGAGCGCCGCCATCACGGGACCGGCAGCTCCGGCGCCCGCCAGAAACACTGATGATCTGGTGAAGGACAGATTGCACCTTCTTCTGGGTAAATTATCTGCAAATGCATTTGGATTTTTCACATTTGCTCCCCCAGTGTGTAAAGTGCTGTTTTCTCCCGTTGTTTCAGGCATCAGCATTGAGTTCCTGTGTTTCCCTCGGGCCGAGGAGCCCATAGAGGATGTGATGTCGTGTTTGCACGCGCTCTGCACGCTGATGGACTCGCCCAGCGCTCGCACACACATCGCAGAGGACCAGGTCAGCATCTGCTTCATGTGTTTTACTTCACACCGTAGTAAATAGGGTTCGGTATCATTTGAATTTGAACAATTCAGATTTAGATTCTGCTTATCGATTCCTAATTTCCATTCCAATAAATTTAAATCCCATTACAATCCCATTACTAACCGATTATTTGGTTGCCTGTAAACGTAGCCAGTGACAAATGCTGTAATTATATTTAAATATCAGAAATGTGTTTGAAAATCATATCACCTTGTTGAAAAAATGTATATCGCGATATATTTTGATATTGAATTATTGTCTAGCCTTAAGTCGACTAGAAACATGTTTAGCCCACTGACCGAATGTGAAGTGTTTGTGACTGTGTCTTGAAGTGTTTGTGGCTGTGTCTTGAAGTGTTTGTGACTGTGTTTTGCTGTAGCTGCTGGCTGTGGAGCTGCTGAACGTGCTTCACCGGCTCTTACTGACCCGTGACCCGCAGAGCATGCAGTTACAGGTGACGACGGTGGTGCAGAAAACCATCCGCGCCGCACAGGAGCACCTGCACCACATCAGGAGTGAGTCAACATCACATTCACATTCAGTTAAACAACCTGTGACGAATCACCTGCAGGCGTTAGGACTAACTAGCTCATCTGAAGGGTTAGGGGTGGTGTGGCGCAATGGATAAGACACCTGCCTTTGGTGTGAGAGACCCGGGTTCGAATCCACTGTGAGACACCAATGTGTCCCTGAGCAAGACACTTAACCCCTAGTTGCTCCAGAGGCGTGCGACCTCTGACATATATATAGCAATTGTAAGTCGCTTTGGATAAAAGCGTCAGCTAAATGAATAAATGTAAATGTAAATGTAAATGTTATGAAGCAGTCTAGGAAATAAGAGTCTCCTACTCTGTTGCCTGATACTTCTATCCACCTTATTCCTGATGATCTTACTTTGTTTTGAATTATGGGTTGTTCCGTTCAAAAAGATTGAAACAAATCATTTCAAATCATAAGGTTGTCCTACAAATAAAGCTGATCCATCAGTTTCCCTTCATGTTTTATTTTCAGACATCATGAAAATAACATAACATTTTTATTTTAACGTGATATGTTATAACGAGAATATCTATGGCAAGAGCTCTTTTCAGTCGCTGCTTTCTTTTCCTCATGATTATTTAGTTTTTTCCCCTTGCTTTCCGCTGTACAAGTATGAAAAAGGTCAACATATACTGCACATTTGTGGTCTGTTCTCCCAGTTTAATTTACGATATATCCCATTAATAATTCACTGGAATGCACAAAGAATCTCTAGTTTTTCTCTTCAAATTCTCACGTCTCTTTCCAGGTTTGTTTAACAGGTAAATTCAATTTATTATCGGTCAAAATGATGGATATCACTTTGAAATAGTGTCACGCAATGCTGAAGTTAATTGACATTTTTGATTAAGGCAACGTATGTTACGTAATATAGATATATTACTACAGTGATATTTAACCCGTCCGTTATTGCTGTGGAAAGACTCTTTTGGGGTTATTTGGTCTGTTGAAAGTACCTTGTTGCTGCTTTTACACTTTTAAATTTCCTTTTAATGTTCGATGGTTGAAGGGTGAGTAGATTAATGTCATCTCGTTGTACACGGTTTTTATAAAAAACTTCATAGAGCGAACCTTTCACTGATTGTTTACAGCTTAAAGGGGGGGTGAAATGCTCATTTTCACTCAATCTCCTGTTAATCTTGAGTACCTATAGAGTAGTATTGCATCCTTCATATCTCCAAAACATCTTTAGTTTTATTATATTTAGAGGTGAAAGATTGGCTGTACCGAGTCTTTCCGGAAAAAACGAGCGGCTGGGGGCGGGCCGTGTGGGCGGTGTGCTATAGCTGTGCTAACTGATCTAACAACAACACAGAGAGACATTTGAAGTAGTTTATTCACCGTGACTGCTCGATCCTTAAGCATTAGACGATCTGCAAATAAGTCGATCTGGGCTTTGTTTATAAAACAATCATCGTCGAAATGCAGGGAACAAAGAGTCTTGCACAACCTCCGTTGATGCTTCGAAAAAACAAACTCCATCCACTATTCCCTTAACGCTGGGTTCTTTGGGAATCTGTGCAGGGTTGTCTTGCCCTGCCAACCAAAAACCCACTTCTTTGGTGACATTGACTTCCCTAAAAGCCGAGCATAGCGCTTTGAGGTAACGTACTGCTTTTGCTCTCTTCTCTCTCTGGTCTACGAGTGCGCGCGCGGCCGCGATCTTACCGGAGAAGTGCCCTTGGGACCCATATAAGGAAATTCCGCTCTATCTTACGTAAGACAGAGCCATACTCGAAAAAAACTTTCCGAAACTTGTGACAAACCGGAAGGAGTATTTTTGGAACAAAAATACTCCTTCAAACGTACAACTTAACTTTTGAAACTTTGTCCATGTTTAGCATGGGAATCCAACTCTTTAACAGTGTAAAAAACTCAGTATGCATGAAACAGCAATTCACCCCCCCTTTAATGGAAGTTACACGCATAATTCGCGCAAAACCTCATGGGGTTGACCATTGTGTTTTGTCTTAAGGTTCCCTTTCGAGAGCGCTATCTTCCACATGGCGTCAGCTATGACGCTGCGGGAACTCCTCCCTTCTCCACTTTTGTTGAAGTCCTATAGGCTAACGCGAGCTTGGAACCGCTGGCCAATCAGCTCGCGGGCAGTTTAAAATGCATTGGCGTGACAATTGAGAACCAGGAGGGTTTTTGCTCGTGCTATTACGGGGACGAGGCCACGTTCCCCGGTCCTTTTCGCGGACGCGAGCTTCGGCCCCTCTCCCGCCGTAGCGGACTTCGGCTCTGCCGGGGATGAGCGGACTTCGCGCTCATGGCTACACAGTGTTCCACCCAGGCCATTGGCTGCTCCATGGGCTTCATGGTTGTCCTTAACAGGCACCTGTGGTTAACACTAGCTGACCTGAAGGACGCGGACCGTAAGACGCTCCTTAATGCTCCGATGCTTCTCTGAGGTGCAGAAGCGTGCGATGGCTTTGAGCCACGTGATGCCCCGCCACTCGTTCCAGACATTAACGAGGTCTCGCTCTTTGTCGGATGTTCGCCGTAGGCAGTGGGCGGGACCGGGAAAGAAGCGTCAGGGACCACGGAGAGCCTTCCTCGGCTACCTAACTAATGCGACCAGATTTTACAAGCTGGATGTGCCGTCTGTGGCGTCTCAAGTGCTTTCGGTGAGTTAATTCCTCACTCATGTCTTGAAGACGGCCCAGTGTTTGACACGGCTGTTACCGCTGTTGACTCTGTGTATACTTTCCTGCTTGAGTGCTTCTAGTGTTGTGTCTGCCCTGGGTTCAGTGCAGCCTTCGCTTTCATTGTGCTTTATATGCAAATTTTGATGTGGTCGGAGCTGATGTTTCATTGGCCTAGCTTCGCCTATCAGATGCGAGCACTCCTAGCGGCGCGGCTATTGGCTGGCTGTCTGTCTCTTCTGTGGCTGGTGTAGCTTGGCCCTGTTTTCTCCGGGCTTATCTTCACTACTCTCACAGCGGGATTTGTCATAGCTATGCAATGTTGAGTTACCGCTCTCGAAAAGGAACGTCTCTGGTTACTATCGTAACCTCGGTTCCCTGAGAGCCGGAACGAGACATTGCACGTGTTCGCTGTTCGATCAGCTGTTCAGTCGTGACTCTGATGCAATTGTCGCGCCCATGAATTTTATGCTTCCCGCGAGCCTGTCAGTATTTGCATACTTTGCGACAATTGGCCAGATGTTCGAAGCTGCTGTTAGCCTATAAGATTTCAACTAAAGTGGAGAAGGGAGGTGTTCCCGCAGCGT
>NC_137142.1:1364638-1404638 GCF_949319135.1 Squalius cephalus | reverse complement strand
AAGAAATGGCAAAGCATCCAAAATTTTTACGATGTGTTTGTGATGGTTAGAAATGGCAAAAGCAACCAAAAAGGGCTCGCACTTCACCATCTAACACGGGAACAAATTCATTTTGTTTAATAGAATCATTATTCACTGTATAAAGTAGTGTAAAGCGCTCTTTCTGCTCGATTTAACCCATGACTCTTAGTTATTGCCATGAAGAGTGAGTGTGTGTGTTTGTCTGTTTCTGAGCTGCAGAAGCGTGTGGAGCCGGTGTGGATGAGGTCAGTCTGCTGACGGCCGTCACACTCTTCCTGCTGTCGGCCAGTGACGAGCTGACCGGCGTCTCCGTCCTGCAGAACGGCTGCATCGAGCGATTCAGACACGGACTCGCTTCTGCAGATCCCTGGGTGAGTTACACACACACACAGACTGAGGCTTTATTTACATGTGCCATTCAGACTGTCTGCAATAGTGCTGTAGAGTACTTGTGCACTGATGAGTGGCACATATAAAGGTTCATAATGTGCTTTTGGAGCCGGTTTACATTCATCCAGTGTCAAAAACACTGTAATGTCCTCATAATCTCCAGTGCAGCGTCAGCTCTTTTCTCTCAGTGTCTGAAACGCTTCCATCAAGGATTCAGTCTCTCTAAACCCCGCCTCTCTGAGAGCTGCTCTGCTCTGATTGGTCAGATGACTCAGTCTGCTGTTATTGGTCAGAAAGCAAACGCTCATTATCATACCTGAATCTCAGCTCTTGATACACAGCGTCTTCTCAACAACACGAACCAAACTCTTCCAGTCTCAGTTAAACAAGTGTTTGAGGGCGGGGCTAAGAGACGCTGCTCAGCCAATCAAGACCAGAGGCAGGCATTATGCAAATTAGTTACAAACCTAAGTACACTGCTGTTCAAAAGTTTTGAATCAGTATGATTTTTAATGTTTCTGAAAGAGTCTCTTCTGCTCACCAAGGCTGCATTTATTTGATCAAAAATACAGTAAAACAGTGAAATATTATTTTAATTTAAAACAGCTGTTTTCTATGTGAATATATAGTAAACTGTAATTTATTCCTGAATTTTCAGCATCATTACTCCAGTCTTCAGTGTCACATGATCCTTCAGAAATCACTCTAATATGATTTGGTGCTCAGGAAACATTCATTATTAGCAGTGTTGAATTGACAATGTTGTGCACAATATTTTTTCAGGATTCTTTGATGAATAGAGAGTTCATAAGAACGGCATATATCTGAAATAGAATCTTTTGTAACATTATAAATGTCTTTACTGTAACTTTTGATCAATTTAATTAATCCTTGCTGAATAAAAGTATTAATTTCTTTCTTTCTTTCCCCCAAAAAATAAATAAATATCTTACCGACCCCAAACTTTTGAACGGTAGTGTTTAATATTACAAAAGCTTTCTATTTCAGATAAATGCTGTTGCTATTCATCAAAGAATCCTGAAATAAAAATGTAAAAAACTGTTTCAACACTGATAATAATCATAAATGTTTCTTGAGCATCAAATCATCATATTAGAGTGATTTCTGAAGGATCATGTGACACTGAAGACTGGAGTAATGATGCTGAACATTCAGCTTTGATCACAGGAATAAATTACACTTTACTAGATATTCACATTCTAATAATATTTCACTGTTTTTACTGTAGTTTTTGTATTTTTAATCAGATAAACGCAGCCTTGGTGAGCAGAAGAGGCTGTTTTAAAAATCTTACCGATCCCAAACGTTTGAACGGCAGTGTGTGTTCATCGGGAAGTGAGACTGAATCACTGACGACTCTTTCAGTTCAGAATCACTTCTTTCTTTTAGGAGACAAAAACTCATTTATCTACAACTTACAACATTTATCTGCACTTTTAACTTTGAAACTGTGCAGATCTTTTACACTCACAAACATCTCTATACACACTACATGAAGGGGAATATCAGAACAATCATAATAGAGGCGGTTTAAACCCTGAATGTGTTGTCTGTGTCGTGTGTGTTCAGACCCAGGCCCGCTGTTATCAGCTGCTGCTGTCGGTGTTCCAGCACCCGTGCCGGAGTCTCTCGGCTCCCTACATCCACTCGCTGGCTCCGGTGCTCGTGGAGCAGCTGAGGAGCGTGGAGCAGAGCCGGCCCTCCACGCCGGCGGAGCTGCAGGCCGTACAGGAGGGGGTGAAAGTGCTGGAGAGCCTCGTGGCCATGGCAGAGGAGCACAACCGTAAGCATCTGGCAGTTAACCCTATAAACCTACTGGATCATATCTGAGAACTTTATAGGGGACATCTCATGGAAATCTAGACTTTTCCCGTGTTTAAGTGCTATAATTGGGTCCCCAGTGCTTCTGCCAACCCAGAAAAGTAAATGGGAGGAGGGGGGGTTTTTTTTTTTTGCATTTTACCGCAAACTTGTGACTAACGTTAGTTAACTTACTAAAGAAGGCGCAATCGCTTGTTTGCTAAGGGTCGGGTCGGGACTCCAACATTAACACACTGACAACATTGTATTCAGAATATAAAATATTTTTTGATCTTGGATGACCTCGTTTTCATGGAGACAGACGCGGTGTGTGTGTGTGTGTGTGTGTGTGTGTGTGTGAGAGAGAGACGGAGGGAGAGCAGGGAAAGGAAATGCAGCTGAACGAATACGCTGCGTGTTATAAATAGCGTTAAAAAAAATAATAATAACGAAACGCAATGTGGCGGCTGGTGTTGATTCTGTGGCGCACCGTCACCATTAGTCTATGTGTGGAAAACACTGGGTTATTCTGGGATTCTGGATGAGTGAGATTGGCCTGATCTGTTATTGCCGGAGTTTCTGAAGCTCGTGTAAAGACTCCGCCCTCTTCTGAACGGAGGCGGGGATAGAGCTCATTTGCATTTAAAGGGACACTCAAAAAGGGCAAATTTGACAAGCTATAATAAATGATCTGGGGGGGTATTTTAAGCTGAAATGTGTATATGTCACCTTTAAATGATCAAAACTGCTGTAAAACCTTTTAAAAATACTAAAGCCAATGAATACTGTGTGCCAGTTTGATCACTACATAAAAATTTAATTGAAAGTACAAAAACGAGCAGCTTCATGTCAAGTTGTTCCCTTAAACCGGTCTGTGTCCCACAGGAGTGCAGTTACTGGCTCTGCTGGTCCCGACGCTCATCTCATACCTGCTGGACGAGACCAGCTTCTCCACGGCCCCCAGCAGCTCCACGGGCCTGCACGAGTTCGCCCTGCAGAACCTGATGCGCATCGGCCCTCTGTACCCCGTGGCCTTCAAGACCGTCATCGGGGCGGCACCAGAACTCAAGACCCGGCTCGAGGCGGCCATCAGATCCACACAGGCCAACAGCAGAGCCAAGGCGGCGGCCAGACAACCTCAGCCCAGCGTACAAGCGGCGCCCACCATCAAACTCAAGACCAGCTTCTTCTAGTCCATCAGCAGCTCTGGATGAAGTTACAGTGACACTGTCATAAATCAGAAGGATCTGTTACAAGCATTAGTGCTTCTTGTCTGTTTTTATGGGCACATTTGAAATGCACCTTAAGTCAAACTTAATAACCTACTTTTGAAAGCTCACGTTACACTGGTGGAAATAGAAATTCCCATTTACCTGAATATTTCCATGAACACATTCCCATGTTGTTGTTTTTTTAACTGTGTTGCTTTTTATTATTTTCTGTCTGATCATAATTTAAGTCTCATATTATCATATTTATCACTTTTCCAGAAATTTCACAAAAATGTGTGGTTTTTGATAAATAATGATTATTGTTTTAAAGATTTAAGTATAAACTACTTGACTTCTGCTGTGAATGTCTATGAGCTGAATCGCTGTGTAAATGTAGTTGCAGTCTTGGAGTATTGAATATTTTAGAGTTGCTCAATGCTGGAGTTCTTGTTTGAGCTTTTAATAACTTGATTATGTCTGCCTTTCATTGTCTGTCATTCATTAAGTAAAAATGTATAATATATGCACCATTGCCTGTCATTCATACAAATAATGTCCCAATCAATAACCGTCCATAAGAGACTAGATGGTTGAGCTGCACAGTTGTTCTCATGAAATCAAGCTATTAGGTGTAAAACCTAAAATAAAGGCTTGATTTCCCCGCCCTGCAGCTGATCTCGCTGGTTAAGGGTACTGTAGGTTTTCCCGAAAACATCTAACGAACATTCGCGAACAGCATCACAGAGTTGTGTGTTTGGAACAACAGATCTCAACCTGTGGTTAGAAGAGTTTCTTGTTTACACGACATGTGGACTCAATAAATCCTTATCTTGAGCAAAATAAGTAAGCTGACATTCAGTACAATCTGTGTCTTTAATTAAGTTACAAATGTAATTTACGTCTTTAGTTTGTCGAGATTTAAAGCGTCATTTTTGAAGAGTGCGCATGTGCGAACGTGCTCTAGTGCGTAAGAACGAGCCTATGATTGAATCTGGAGATAAAGCAAAATAACTACAGTAATTATTACGGACATGACATCTGAGGGCTAGAACTAGTCCTCAGATGTCATGTCCGTAATTTATAGCAAAACATTAATTCGATCTCAAACAGATTCATTAAATGTAGTTATTACTCCAACACCTGCGTGACATCATTAAGCAACGTGGTTGAACGAACAATTTGCGACAGTATGGTTTCGGGAAACAGTCGTGACTCGCTAGTTGATTTCTTCAACGATGCATCGGACTATGGTAGTGAACCAGCGAGTTACGCCGTTGTACGGGAAACACACACCAGCACTGATTGACATGACCAGTTAAATCAGGGCAGAGTGTCCGCTGAACTGGTTTGGGGGAAAAAATTGGTTTGGTTACAAAAAACACAATGTACTTATATGGTCATTCAAAAATATCAGTGTATTCTGATTCCATTTTTTTGCAAGTAATTTTTAAGTCACAAATGTTTCATTAATTCATATATCACCAGTGGACAATTTGGTTTTATATATCATCAGAGAATGTTTAGGGGAGAACTTCCACTCTCAGTAAACTTCCGGCTCCTGAACTGGCTGCAGTTCCACTCTGGCTCCACATGAGGGCGCTCACAGGACGAGTGCAGTTCCACTCTGTCTCCACATGAGGGCGCTCACAGGACGAGTGCAGAATGAATGGAGGTCTATGGCGCTATACCCCTCAAAATCCACTTTTCTTAGGATATCATTATTTGTCTAGTAATTTGAATGTTGTATTCGAAAGGAGATGCAAAGAAATCACACATTGCTGGGTGTTAGATTTTTTAGAGTCACTTATTTGCTTTAAAAAGTCTTTTAAAATGTCAATGACGTCATACACATCGTACGTCCAGAGATACTGCTTTACGGCAGTCCTTCAGTCACTTTGGTGCTTTCGCGCTCTGCACTTTCTTTTCTCTCGAGGCATCAACAACACAGCTGACACAGGGAAACACACAACACAGCTGACACAGGGAAACACACAACACAGCTGACACAGCTGACACAGGGAAACACACAACACAGCTGACACAGGGAAACACACGTGCTAGAAGAGGTTTTGTTTTGTTTGTTTCTGGTCCCGCTTCGGATGCCACGATGCCATCAAGCGGTATCTCTGGTCGTAATCAGTCCTTCACTGACCAATCAACGTTCATTAGCAGAATGCTAGCGTGTTATGGGCAACAACAACTCAACCTGTAAGAAATCGAAAGGACATAAGTACTCGTTCATTCAACTTTCGACCTATAATCCATGTTGAACTTGCAAAAACTTCCAATCAAATCGGAGATTTCTCAATGGCAATCGGGTGAAAGAGACACATTTAGCTGTCTAGCCCCATTGACTCCCATTCATTCTGCACTCATGGGCGATCGCCCCCAGTGGAGCTCTGGGGGAACTACAACCAACATTCGGTACAATAGGACTTAATAGGGAGTGGCCAGGCTCTCCGTAGACGGGCTCTGATATCATGAAAATCTGACGTTTTTAAGTGCTGTAATCGGGTTCCCGGTGCTTCTACCAACCCAGAAAACGTAACACAACAACTACATAAATATCTCCACTAACATTCAGAAACTCTTCCTGAGTCTCTCCGTAAGGCTGCACTCGCTACTGGTGATTTAAGAGATTCTGGATGAGTGTGATTTGCGTTTGGTTATTTCCAGAAGGACTTTCTGTGTGGAGTTTGCATGTTCTTCCCGTGTCTGCATGAGTTTCCTCCCTTCCAGGAGCTTCAGTTTCCCCCACAATCCAAAATTTGGACACAATATCTTGCCCTCAGTGTGTCTGGGATGGAATGGCCATCCCCTCATGGTTTTTCCCACCATAAGCTCATATGTCTATTTCAGCATTTAAAAATGTGTGTGTGTGTGTGTGTGTGTTTCTTCAAGGATGTTCCTGTATCTGATTGCCTTCTCTCGATTCTTACCAGTCTCCCGGTGCCTGCCACTGAGAACCTAGCATACCATAGCATGATGCTTCCACCGCCATGTTTCACCATAGGGATGGTATTAGCCAGGTGATGTGCATTGCCTGTTCTACACCAATCATAGTGCTTACTGTTCTGTCCACAGAGTTCAGTTCACATCTCACCAGTCTGTTTAGCTTCTGTCTAACCACTCCGCCATAAAGGTCTGATTTATGTAGTGCTGCAAAGATGGTTGTTTGTCCAACAGGTTCTTCCATCTCTGCACAGGACTTTTGGAGCTCTTTCATAGTAAACATTGTGTTCTTACTCGCCTCTGAACCCAAATCCCTTCTTGCCCAGATGCTCAATTTGTCTGGACGGCCAACTCTAGGAAGGTTCTGGGTCATACCAAGCTTCTTCCGTTTAAAAGAGATTGAGGCCACTGCTGTCCGGTGACCAATCAAAGCCTCGGAAGCCATTTTATCTCCTTGTTCTGGGCAGCGTTTTACAAAAGCATTGTGAGCTAAGTTGATCATAGAGGCCATTGGTGGCGATGGTTCTACGATCTACTTAGGCTTACGATACTTTTGGGAAACACAGCCCTGATCTGTGCCTTGCCACAATTTGATCTTGGCAATCAACAGACATGTCCTTGGACTACATGGCTTTTTTGTCCTGGCAGTGCACTGTGGGCCATTTAAGAAATTGTAATATGCCTCGACCCATATTCCACTCCAAAGTATATTTTAGAATGAGCTCATCCCCAAAATGGCTAAATTATCATAGATAAGAAGGAAGTCAAGTTATATTGTTTCTTCACCATTTGGGTTTATCACATCCTGAGCGAATGGTCATCAGTTGTAGAATGGGAATGGGTGTGGGACACCGAGAACCTTCTCAGAAAATGGGGTGTCTCAACTTCATTAACATACAGACCACAGCTGTAACTACAAGAGCAACTTCATTTACATTAAGAATGGTGAACTGTAACGGAATAAAAGGTTTGAGATTTGGATGTTCTGGGTTCATTCTGATGCCGGTGAACCCAAGGTGCTTCATGTACTTTGCCACTGCTATGCTGTAATAAACTTCATCTTTGAGATCTTCTGCGTCCACATCATTTTTTCTTACAGCCCTTATATACCCAGGTTGTGCCTTTCCAAACTAAGTCCAATCAATTCAATTTACAACAGATGGACATCAGTTGAGGTCCAGACACATTTGACAGATAATTCAAGCAAACAGAGTTCTGAATCCACAAAAAAGTTGCTCCTCAATACTCAAATGATGCTTCCTCGTTTCCTCGCTCCTCCGTCCTCCAGCCCGTGACCCAGAAGCCGAACGTATTCAGCCATCTTGAAAGACATCTCGATTCTCTAATTGCACCGGGAGGATCGAGGAGTGAGGAAGCTTCCTGAGGGGTTATGAGCGAGGATACACAGGATCCCCCGCATCAAGGGGATGGGAAAGCTGAGACACGAGGAAAGGAAGTGAATAAGAACTGAGAAGAGTCCAGAGCTGCGTCCAAAACCATAGGCAGTGACTTGTTGCCTCGGTGCCCCATTAGGCACTGACTCTGCAGGCAGCGTTTGCGCACGAAGGCAACTGGTTTCGGACAGACTTCTGAGGTAGCGTAATGGTTTAATGATCTACAGCAAAATAGAGCAAGCTTTGGTGAAAACTAAGTGTATATTTAATGACTTCAATAGCAATTTCCTGCTAGAAATGACATCATAAGTGGAAAACATTGATAAAAAATTTACATTTACTTACAAACTGACGACCAGCCGCAACTTTCAGGCGCAATCTTTAATTGTTATAGCTCAACTGTCACAGAATGGAAAGCACAGGATTGTGGGATATTAAAGGCAGTGAAGGATACATCTTTGCTGTCTTCAGAAATCGATCAGATAAAGGGATCTCAGGAGCCCGGACGTGAAACTAACATTGCATTCGGATGTTTCTTGATGCCTCACGACCTTGGACTGCGTCCTCCAAAGGCAGCATTTCTCAGTTTTCAGACGCAGCCCAGGAGGGATGGAGGGCCAGGCCCATAAGGATCTGGGAACAGGGGTGGAGTGAGGAGAAGGGAGGCAATGTTGAGCTGGAGACCAAGCCGAGTCTAGCAGAGCAGAGAACCAAGATGGAGTCAGCGAAGCAGGAGGCCACGGTGGAGCCGATCACTGCCCAGGCAGAGCTTGAAGCCACGGGAGTGCTGGTTTCACACTCACTTGATGCTTATGGTGCGTTCAAGTCATCTCGTAAAGATCGTATTTACGAGTTGGACGCACATGAATGCCACCACAATGTCGTCAATACGAGTGGGAAGCTCTGGATTTTCTTTAAGCCCCGATCTTTATGAGTTGTGGGCGTGTGTCAGTGAGAAACACGGCAGAATAACACAATGCCTAAAAGTATTAAGCAGTGATATTGTCAGGCTTTTCTATTTACAGCGAAGTAAGCTAATTCCCTGCACAGAATATGATGGCATTATAATATAACAATGTAATATGTAATGATAAAGTTTGCAGTGGCTTCATAAATTAATTAAAAACATAAAAAAACAAAGCACACCTGATGCACATTTCTTTGTTCTTCATTTTCTAGAACTAGAACGCACGCACATGTTATCTTACCCTCTGAACAAGTGCGGACCCAAGTTTGAGTTGCTTTCACATGTATGCCACAGATCCATTGCAACCTAAATTAGGCAACCTCCTACAGGTAGTCTTGGGTCTGCATGACAGCTTTCACATTAACAAATTTTCATGCAAACCACGCTCTGTTTCGAATTAAACTGTCAGTGTGAAAGCAACCTAAAGCTACGTTCAGCTAATGTGAACAGCAAAAATCACATGAAATGTGATTTTTACAAATCCGTTTTAAGCTACATCCATATGTGGTTTGAAATCCTATTCAAATTGCATTTCTGGAAATCCGTTTCAGCCTGACTGCTCTGATAGGATTTTGTGTGGTTTATGTGACTTTCTCAAGCCACATAAAATGTAAACGTCAGACGTTGTAATAGGATATGTGCTGAAAGTCGCTGCCGAAACAAGGTTGTGTTGTTGCAAAGTGCCGGACAGCAGAAAATGACAATATAACAGAGACATATTTTGCCATAGAAACCAATGCAGATATTCCGGAAAACAAAAGAGCGGCATGGACACACAAATCGGACCTGAACAGTTGCGATAGCCTACACAGTGGACTTCAATAATTTTAGATCAGATTCCAATCAGATACTACCCTGGAAAGGGTGTGGATTATCTCCCACCCTTTTTGCAATTTTTATCGAGCCTTTGGCACAAGCAATAAGACAAGATAAGGAAATAGAAGGAATTAAAATTAGAGACATTGAACATAAAATTGGGCTATTTGCAGATGATATCTTAATATATTTAAAACAACCAGACAAGTGTTTACCACATTTAATGAACCTATTGCAACATTTCGGTTATCTGTCAGGCTATAAATTGAATATAGGGAAAACGCAAGTTCTGCCTCTAAATTTCACCCCATCCACAGAAATGACACAGAAGTATGATTTTAAATGGAATAAGAAATCTATTCAATATTTGGGAATAAATATTCCAAGGAAAAACAACCCGATGGCCCTCCGAGAGGCGGGGTGGAAGAAGGGCCAAAACAGACGGATTTCCCGGTAACGACTAGAACGGACACGGACAAAGATTCTAGGATCACGAGAAGATGCAGGTGTGGGTGGGAGAAAGAGACCACCTTCAGAGGGTTGCGGATCCACCAGGGAAGGAAGAAGTGTGAAGAGGGAGGCCAACAGCAACATTGCACTGCAACCGCAGGTCAGACAAGAGGAACCCAAGGCCAGGTCGCAAACCACAGCGCTGAGGGATCCACCGTAGCTGTAGAAAGGCAGGTGGAGGACACAGGAGGGCCCGCGATGGACGCCAATGCCTCTGAGAATGGCTCTGACGAAGACACACACAGAACACAAAGCAACCCCAACAACCGCGAGCAAAGCCATAGGACAGAGAGGAAAGAACCCGGAAGGAGGCAGATGGTCAAATGGCCAAAAGCCAACGAAGTTGCGGTCTGGCAGAAGCTGGACAAGGACCTCAGCCTTATCCTGGAGCACTCATTGCGTGGCCAGGTGGAAACCAAGCTGAACCGTATCGGAGACATCCTGTATGATGAATGCATAGGCATATTCGGAGTAACTGCTGGAAAGCGAAGAGCTTGCCCAGTGCAGAAGGGGAGGAGGGAGAGGGAGATCGACCAGTTGGTGAAGAGGCGGCGTCAACTCCGAAAACAGTGGAGGAAGGCAAGCAGAGAGGAGAAGGAGGGCCTGAAACCACTGTGGGACGAGGTGAGAAAAGAGCTTGCCGGCCTACGGAGGGCAGAGCGCATCCGTAAGCGCAGAAGGCGGAAGGAGAAAGAGAGGAGTAACTTCTTCAAAAATCCCTTCAAGCATGCCAGACAGCTGCTGGAGGATAAGAGAAGCGGAAAGCTGGAGATCACCAAGTCTGAGCTGGAGAACCACATAAAGGAGCAGTACAGTGACCCAGCGAAGTCAACTCCGCTGGGATCCCCTGGGTATGTTCCTCGCCCAGCTCCCCCAACCTCCCTCTTTGATGCTGCCCTCCCCAAACTCAGCGAGGTAACAGAGGCGGTCCGGAAGGCAAGAACAGCCTCAGCCCCAGGCCCTAACGGGATTCCATACAAGCTGTACAAGTACTGCCCAGGGGTCTTGAGACACCTCTGGAATCTGCTGAGAGTGGCCTGGAAAAACCAAGTCATCCCGTCAGAGTGGCAGAGAGCTGTCACAGTTTTCATCCCAAAGGAGCAAAACTCCAGTACGATCGGCCAGTTTAGGAGTATCGCCCTCCTGAATGTCGAAGGGAAGATCTTCTTCTCCATCCTGGCCAAGAGGTTGACCAGCTACCTCACAGGAAACGGGTACATCGACACCAGCTGCCAGAAGGCAGGAGTGCCAGGCTTCCCAGGGTGTGTGGAACACTCAGCAGTAATATGGGAGCAGATCCAAAGGGCGAAAAGAGAGAGAGGTGACCTGCATGTAGTGTGGCTCGACCTTGCTAACGCATACGGGTCAGTCCCCCACCGACTCATCGAGTTCACCTTGGACTTCTTCCACGTCCCAGTCGGTATAAGAGCCCTGGTGGCCAAGTACTTTGGAGACCTCCAGATGTGCTGCACCCACCAGGACTTCACAACAGGCTGGCAACAGCTGGAAGTAGGCATTGCCATGGGATGCTCAATCTCGCCCATCCTGTTCGTCGCAGCCTTTGAGATCATCCTCATAGGGGCTAGGAAGATGGTCGGAGGAGTGAAACTGCCGTCAGGACAAAGGCTACCAGCAGTGAGAGGTTACATGGACGATATCACCACCATACTCCGGACAGCAGCATGCACAACAAGGCTGCTGAAGAGGATCGACGAGCTTGTGGGCTGGGCGAGGATGAAGATCAAACCCTCCAAGTCACGCAGTTTGTCGATCAAGAAAGGAGTCAGAAATGACAACACCATCTTTGTCGCAGGCGGTGAGAATATCCCATTGCTGAAAGATCAACCTGTTCGTAGCCTGGGTCGTACCTACACAGCAGAGCTCTCAGACAGGCAGATGGGGGAGACGGTGAGGAAGCAGCTCGCAGATGGCCTGGCCAAGATCAACCAAAGCCAACTCCCTGGAAAGTACAAAGTTTGGTGTTACCAGGCCATACTGTACCAAAGGGTGATGTGGCCACTGAAGATGAGCGAAATCCCCTCATCAGTGGTAAACAAGATGGACGGGCTGGCAAACTCGTTCATCAGGAAGTGGCTGGGACTACCAAGATGCTTCTCGGAGGTAGGCCTCTTCGGGAGGAACACGCTACAACTACCACTGCGATCCATCAGCGTGGGATACAAGCAAGAGAAGGCTCGGCTGGTTCTGGAGCTGAGGGAAACCACTGACCAGCTGGTGAGAGCAGCGGGCACCCAGATAAGAACGGGAAGAAAGTGGAAAGCCCAAGAAGAGGTCGACAGGGCAATCGGCAGGCTGAAGCACCGCGAGGTGGTCGGCAGAGTCCAGGAGGGTCGAGCAGGCCTTGGGAGGGGCGATATTCCCTTGTTCTGGTCAAAGGCTTCCAAAGAAGACCGGAAAGCCATGGTGGTGGCAGAAGTGGCAAGAACTGAGCACGAACGCCTTAACATCAAAGCGGTGTCCCAGGGCCAGCAAGGACGTTGGACGTCATGGGAAGGTCTCACAGACAGGTCCATGTCATGGTCCGATCTATGGAAGATCCCCCAAGCTAGGCTCAGCTTCCTGATCAGAGCAACCTATGACACCTTGCCTTGTCCCCGAAACCTCCACCAATGGTTTGGTGCCGAAGAGACCTGTTCCCTTTGTAACACCAGCAACACAAGCCTCCAGCACATCCTGTCGGGCTGTACGACGGCATTGTCCCAAGGCCGCTATAGGTGGCGACATGACCAAGTACTGAAGAAGCTGGCAGAGGTGTCAGAGTCATGCAGAAAGGAGGCGAACAGCAGACCTTCCGCTCGAGGACGACATTCCATCCAGTTCGCGAGGGCTGGAGAGAGTGTCAGACCCTCCCGCCAGAGAGATACAGCAAGGCTCCTCTCACCGGGAAGTGAGTGGACCATGAGGGTCGACTTGGGAAAGCAGCTCCAGCTCCCCAGGGAGATAGTGGAAACATCCCTGCGGCCCGACCTCGTCATGTGGTCAGAGGCTTGCAAGAACGTCCTCCTTGTGGAACTCACTGTACCTTGGGAGGGAGGGGTGGAGGCTGCGTATGAGCGGAAGCGAGCCAAGTACTCTGATCTGGCGGCAGAGTGCAGGGAGGCGGGCTGGAAAGCCGTTATCTGCCCTGTGGAAGTGGGGTGTAGGGGCTTCGTAGGTTCCTCAACCGCTCGCCTACTCCGCGACATGGGATGCACAGGAGCGAGGCATCGGAAAGCCATGAAAGAGCTGGCGGAGGAGGCAGAGAAAGGCAGCTTCTGGCTGTGGCTAAGGAGGAAGGAGAAGGGTTGGGGGGCAAACATCTAGGGCATCAGCAGGGGGTGGCAGGGAGTGATCCCTGCCATCGCTCCGCCACCACGAGACGTACTGGGGTTAAAGGAGCGAAACGTCGATGAGTGGTGGTCCCCAGCTGATGACCCGCTCAGGCTCACAGAAGTGTTCAGTGAGGTGTCACGGCACACCAGTTCAAAAGGCACTGGAGGAGGTGCGTCAGGCAGTGATGTCCAGCAGGAAAACCAACACTTGTATCTTGATATGCAAGTAACCTTTCTAAATTGTATAAAATCAACTATGAAGCCTTAAATCAACAACTTTATAAAGACATGAAAAGGTGGGGTGTCTTATTGTTAGACTTAAGTCAGAGAATTGAAATGATCAAAATGAATGTGCTGCCAAGAGTATTATATTTGTTTCAGTCTTTGCCAGTGCCAATACCGAGGCCACAGTTTGTGGAGTGGAATAAAAAGATTTCAAGATTTATTTGGAACGGGGCTAAACCAAGAATCAAGTACTCAACACTTCAACTACCAAAGAAAGAGGGAGGGTTGGCGCTGCCAAACTTTGAAGAATATTTTATCGCCGCACAACTCAAACATATGATTAACTGGTGTATCCCGGATTTTACAGCAAAGTGGAAACAAATAGAGTTGAACACTGATGAGTACCATGTACGGGCCATGATTGCCAGTAAGAAGATGCTCAAAGAAAATGAAAACAAGTTGGATTCAATAACCAAATTCACCTTGGAGGTCTGGTTCAAATTAGTAAAATGGAGAAGGAGATAAAGATATTTAGCTGGTTGGCGTACGATTCAAATTTTAAACCAGGAGTTATGAACTCTAAATTTAAAAACTGGGCTAATAGAGGTCTGAACATACTAAGTAATGTATCAAAAAAGGGGAAATTATAAGCTTTTAGAATTTAAGGCAGAAATTTGATTTGGAACATCAAGACTTCTACAGGTGCTGGTCATAAAATTAGAATATCATCAAAAAGTTTATTTATTTCAAGAATTCAACTTAACAGGTGAAACTAATATATTATATAGACTCATTACATGCAAAGTGAGATATTTCAAGCCTTTATTTGTAAAATTTTTGATGATTATGGCTTACAGCTTATGAAACCCACAAAATCAAAATCAGAAAATTAGAATATTACATGAAATCACACAGTAATTACACAGTGATACCATGGTCATTGAAGCAGGTTTTGGTTCTTTTGGCAGTGTGGGCCGGTGCAAATCCTGCTGGAAAATGAAGTCAGCATGAAGTGCTCTGGAAATGTCCTGGTAGACGGCTGCGTTGACTCTGGATTTAATAAAGCACAGTGGATCAAAGTCCTCTTTTCTGATGAGAGCAAATGTTGCATCTCATTTGGAAACCAAGGTCCCAGAGTCTGGAGGAAGAATGGAGAGGCACACAATCCAAGATGCTTGAAGTCCAGTGTGAAGTTTCCACAGTCTGTGTTGGTTTGGGGAGCCATGTCATCGGCTGGTGTTGGTCCACTCAACGCAGCCGTCTACCAGGACATTTCCAGAGCACTTCATGCTTCCTTCAGCAGACAAGCTTTATGGAGATGCTGACTTCATTTTACAGCAGGATTTGCACCGGCCCACACTGCCAAAATAACCAAAACCTGGTTCAATGACCGTGGTATCACTGTGTAATTACTGTGTGATTTCATGTAATATTCTAATTTTCTGGGATTTTGATTTCATGGGTTTCATAAGCTGTAAGCCATAATCATCAAAATTACAACAAATAAAGGCTGGAAATATCTCACTTTGCATGTAATGAGTCTATATAATATATTAGTTTCACCTGTTAAGTTGAATTCTTGAAATAAATCAACTTTTTGATGATATTCTAATTTTATGACCAGCACCTGTATATGTATCTTCAGGTTAGAGACCATTATCAAAGGGAGATAATGCCAGACCTCCCGCGTGAAATAAATGTTATAACCGAAATTTTGGGGTGTGCATATAGGAACAAAGGAGAAAAGTTCATATCTAAACTGTATCAGGGATTGGTAACCAACAGAAGAACTTCAATACTCTATATTAGAGATAAATGGAAAAAAGAATTATTAGTAGAAATATGTGATGACGAATGGTATGACATGTGAAACTCAACTAACCACATCTAGTTCTAGAAATTGGAAAATATTTTGTTGGAAAAATGTGGTAAGATTTTTTTATAACACCAAAGATCAAGAGGGCTACCTCATCAGTATGTCAGCCCTGCTGGAGGATGTGCGGTGAACAGGATGTGGGTCATGCACATATTTTTTGGCAGTGCACAAAATGATCCCAATACTGGGATAGTATCTGGGAGGAATCAGGGAAAATACTTAGAAAATCTAAAAAATACTAGATATAAACTACCAAAGACATGCTCAGTTCTGTACTTCGGAAGTCTAACAGAAAAGAAAGTACAAAATAAAGACAAATACCTAATTAAAATCCTTCTGGCAGCATCAAAAAAGGCCATTACACGAAAATGGTGTAAAGAGGACCCCCCAACCCTGAAAAACTGGAGAGTCATTGTGGAGGAAATTCACAACATGGAAAGACTAACATATATTTTAAGACTACAGCAAGAAATCTGCGAAGAGAGATGGAAAAAATGGACTTTATACACAAACCTTATTCACTATGACCACTGACACTGTGTTGTAAATGTTCTTTTTGTTGTTGTTGTAAAATTGAAAAAATCAACAATAAACCTTAAGTGAAAAAAAAAAAAAAAAGATGCTACCCTGGAAATCCAGAGTTCTTGCGAGAGCACAAGTTGAATTTGCTCAGTGAGTTACTCTGGCGTTGAGTAATGATGCTCATTAAATATGCCCCTCGATCCGAGCTGCACCAATCACAGCGGGTTATCTGATATAGGCGGGCCAGAGGCGAGATGACGACAGCGCTGTGACGTCGAAGTCATTAGTAAACATTGCAGGATGGCTCTGGATGAACACCAGTTGTTTGAAACGGCTTTGGCCGCTACAATAAACGAGTTAGACTTGGCTTTTTATCTAAAAGAGGAACAGAAGACGGCGCTCGGATCGTTCCTTTGCAAGAAGGGCGTTTTTGCTGTTTTGCCGACCGGATACGGCGGGAGTCTAATCTACCAGTTAGCTCCGCTGGTAGCTAAGCGTATGGGGCTTGTTGTGATTGGTCGTAGTGTTATCCAATGGCGTGCAGTGAGATTTTCAAATGTGTGCTTGGTGCTGCCACTCAAGCTAGCCGAGTTTCATTAGTCGATGCCAGACCATTAATCTCTCAGATTTAGGTCTGGATTTCCAGGCTAATCAGATTCACAAATAATCGGATTTGGACTGACAGTGTGAACGTAGCCTGAGTGTGTTAGAGCAGGGGTTCCCAGGAACTGTGGTAGAGAACTGGTGGCCACCTTATCAATTATATAGGTGGTAAAGTCATCATCAGTCAGAGAAGTGGGCGGAGGTGGAGTCAGGGCCATCGCTAGACGATTCTAGGCGCCCCCGGGTTTTGTATGTTCCCCCTGAAACACGATTTCAGTGGAGGAGGGCCCACAGCGACAACCTGCACCGGGGCCCGGAGACCCTAGCTGTGTGCGTCAGTGTTCAGAAGAAAAGAGTGTGTGTTTGTTTGGACTCACTGAGACGTGAGCCCTCCGAATGAGTCGATCACTCAGTGGTTCTCACGGTCTCATTTCCATCACCTGTGCTCCATGTCCTGTTTGTATGTTCAAATAACCTGACGGTTCATTCAGTCTCATTAGCTGAGCTCCGTTTCCTGTGTTTCCTGTTATTGTAGGTTTGATTATGGCTCTAATCTGCAGCTCTTGTGTTTATATGATTACATTTTGGATTCGGTTTCTTGTTTTGTGGATTGTTATCATGTGTTTTTTGACCCAACTTAAACTCTATTAGTGTATGAATCATTATATTCTAATATTGTACATGTAATAAATACATGAATGAAGATATTAAAATATGCTTTTTAAACAGCTTTTGAATGTAATATTGCAACATAAATGATCTTGCAAGTTGCACATGCATCAAAAAACCTCATTACAGTTTTTTTTAAATGCATAAAAAAATCAAATCCAAAGCAAAGTCAGGGAAAATCAGTTATTTAAATGCAAATTTAATGTGAAGAGGTGCTTGATCATGAAGTGATCAAGTGCATGGCATAGTTTACTGCTCTTTGCATTGGATTAGATTTTTTTTAAAAAAATGTATTTAAAAATAAACTGTAATGAGGTTTTGTGATGCATGTGCAGTCTTTCTTGTAGTGATCACTGATCATGTTGCAATATTCAAAAGATGTTAAAAAGCAAACATAATGCAGAGTCAGGGAAAATCAGTTATTTTATTACAAATGTAATGTGGGGGTTACACTTGCATAAAGTGATCAAGCATGGCATAGTTTACAGCTCAGATTCTGGACATTTATGATTAATGCATTGAAACGATATGGACTCGAATGGCATTACAAACTGACCTATTTAAAATCTGAGCACAATGGCTGGCATCAGTGAGTTTATCAAACAGCCTGTGGAGGGAGACACATCCTTCAGCCCGAGCAACAAACCCATCAAACCCATCAAACTCATCAAACTCCCGCAGCGGGAAACAACCTGTTCTCCGCTCCCACATTCCTCAGCGGCGATGACGTCACGAGGTCTTCCTCAAACATCCCAGACATTCCGGATCAGACATCAGAGCCTCATCATCCTCTCCGGACTCCACTGCGACTCACTGCGACTCTCAGCAGCTCAGGTGAGCTTTAGCAACATCAAGTATTATATGAGCTGTTTGTTCATTTTATATGATTTACTTTATGATTTATCAGAACATTATTTAATAAAAGTGTGTTAAACAGTGATGTCTTTGCGTTTTGGGCTTGAAGTGAATTCATAAAAATAGACTCTTGTGCAGAAACAGATCATATTACTAATATCGTACAGTATTGATCTGCGCTGAACGCGTTGTTTAAGTGTTTTATGGCTGCGTGTAATTAAATATGAAATAGTTGCAGTAGACATTTCTAGAGAAGTATGCGACTGGAGCTGAGCCAATGAAAGCAGAATGAAATGTTCTCTCATGTTCAGCTGTGATGATGTAAGTACAGGTGTTAAGTGTTGTTTTGGTGTGTTTAACCCGTGTAGAACCAGGATGATGATGTTGGGAATCTTCCTGATAATCACAGCTGTTGCCCGTGTAGTTTCTCAAGAGGCAGAAGAGCCTGTGTCATATACGGCAAGTGCATTATTCACATACCGGCCTGTCACGATTATTGATTATTGTTGATCCTGGAGAAACATTTCAATCAACCAATCAGATTTGAGAGGGAAGTTTACAGTGTAGATCAAGTTTAGGCTTACAATCAGGGTAAGGTGCTTTATATATCAGTGTGATTCACCATCATTCCCTCTGATTTTAGGGATAAGTTACGGTTACTGTTAGTGATAAGTTACGGTTAGGGTTAGGAATAGGGATATGGATATGGTTAAGACTAAATTTTCAGACATGTTGTTCCAGGATCAACAAAAGTGGATAATTCAGGAACATGTCTTATTTGGCAAAATCGACGTTACCATTAATCGCCTGATCATGTTTATTCCATCTAATCACAATTATTTGAGATAACCGCAATAATTTTGCAGGTTAATTAAAAATTATATTTTGCCATCCAAAAAGGGAATTCTTTTTTTATTTTTATTTTTTATAAAGAACAAAACACACCGATGTCTAATTACAAATAGTGTGATTTAGGATTGCTGAAGTTAACATATTTACTAATAAAGTAATAAAATAATCTGTGAAAGAAGCTGTGACAGTAACAGTATTTAGATTCTTTTTTAATTAAGGGAATTTTGAATGATTAAAGAAATGGCTTCAGATGTCCCCGCTGAAAGAAACAGAAGCTAAGCAGGTCGGCTGGTTTTAGCGGCTTTACCTTCAGGCTGGGAGAGCTGGTCAAGCTGGGAGTGTGTGTGTGTGTGTGTGTTTCAGCAGGGGGATATAGGGCAGAAAAAACACTTCCTTCATATGAAACGATCGTGACAGGCCTATTTACATGCAGCTAAATAACAGATATGATTGTTTTGTTATTACAGCTCATATATGTGTTAAACTGACTGGTGTGATTCTCATACAGTGATTGTTCTTGTTCACAGCAGTGCACAGAAGGCTATGAATATGATCCCATTAAAGAGGTATGCAAAGGTAATAAAGTAGTATTGTTGATATAATACTCTCTCTCTGGCCTTGTATGGCCTACTGTTGTGTTTTTGTCAGTTTCCGTCTGTGAGAAGGTGAACCAGAGCCTACAGTAACAGCAGGTTTCTCCGTGTCTGTGAACAGATATCGACGAGTGTGCCCTTGTTTCTGACGCCTGTAAAGGGGGCATGAAGTGCATAAACCACTACGGCGGATACCTCTGCCTCCCTCAGAACGCACAGATCTTCGTCAGCGATGGGGACGAGTCATCACAATCATCAAACCCTGCTCCCCAAAGCCCTGTTAACCCCCTGAACCCACAGACCCGCTCGAACCCCAGAGCGGGAGACACTCGCTGCTCGCCTGGATTCACACGCGATGAGCAGAACTTCTGTCAAGGTACGACAGCGCTGTTTAAACGCTAGCATTACTAGCCTTGTGTCTGAAAGACAGGCTCACTGAGGAAAGCACACAACATAGATGACGTAGTATAACATATATATGTACAAGGAGAAGCTTAATGTGCAAACGAGATAAGAGTATGCAAAATAATATAATCAGAGCTTTGAGCAGGAGATAGAGTTGAAGAATGGCCTGGAGGAGGAGAAGGAGGCCGTGTATCGTAGGGTTTGATACGAGTTCTGTGATGAAGACCTGAACGGCACTCTCCATCCTGTAGATCTGAGTCCAGCGAACAGGGAAGGTTCTGGCAAGGTTCTCTCAAAGTTATGAACAAACGTTCTTCCAGTAACATTAACAGACCGTTCATTCAGAGCTATCTGGTCTTAAATAGTGTTTTAAATGAAGAAATAAAATAAAAATGTACTTCCATACTAATTCAGAGAACATTCAAAATGAATGTTCCATAATGTTTGCAAAATTATATAATGGAATGTTTCCTTAATGTCCTCATATCTAATAAAATACAAAATAAATAAATAAACATTTTTAAAACATTTTAAAAAGTTTGAAATGAAAGTCGAGAGAACATTCAGAAATAAGGTTTTTATATCTAATGGGAATATTAGCAAAACATTCTTAGAACATGTTGTAGTTGTAGTTGCTGGTTTTTACCGTCTCATCATGTAAACTAGATTAATGATGCTTTCTGATTTACAATTTATGACGTTATTAAAGAACATATTAAAGGGATGGTTCGGAGTAAAATCAGCCTAGGGTCCTTTGCACCATGAAGTCCAGCCAAACACCCCCCAGAAGCCTTTTTCCCCTTGGTTGAACATTATTAAAGTTAGATCTTATTTAGAGATATCAGGTTTAGTGCAGGCGCTAATGGATCCAAGGATGTATCTGGTAAATTACCGCACTAATAATGCCCAGAATGGACCAAACTTCTACAGTAGCACAAATAGGTTCTGTACTCATAAAACGAGGCATTGGAAAGTTTGTAAGTACATCAGGAGTTTATTTAAATAACACTTGCCTGATGCTAATGCTACCGCTAACCCGGATGTCGACGTCACTTCAGTGATTTGGGAAAAGCCTGTAAAAGTCCTGCAGAAAGCGATCATAAGGATGTAGTGTAACGACGCCCAGTTCCAGGAATCCACTGATATTTTGTTGGTAATGCCAGTTTGCAACAATTATTAGTTAACACTAAGTTGTCAACACTTTGGAAAAAATAATAATTCGCCGGTACACTACATCCTTACGCATCGCTTTCTGCAGGACTTTTACAGGCTTTTCCCAAACCACTGAAGTGACGTCGACGTCCGGGTTAGCGGTAGCATTAGCCATCAGGCAAGTGTTATTTAAATAAACTCCTGATGAACTTACAAACTTTCCAATGCCTCGTTTTATGAGTACAGAACCTATTTGTACTACTGTAGAAGTTTGGTGCCATTCTGGGCATTATTAGTGCGGTAATTTACCAGATACATCATAGGATCCATTAGCGCCTGCACTAAACCATCCGGCTGATATCTCTAAATAAGCTCTAACTTTAATAATGTTCAGCCAAGGGGAAAAAGGCTTCTGGGGGGTGTTCAGCTCGAGGTCATGGTGCAAAGGACCCTAGGCTGATTTTACTCCGAACCATCCCTTTAATGTGATAAATTAGTGATTTTCTAGACTTGTTTTCACCATGGTACGCATTGATCAGTGTGTGTGTGTGCGCGTGTGTGTGTGTGTGTGTGTGTGTGTGTGTGTGTGTGTGTGTGTGTGTGTGTGTGTGTGTGTGTGTGTGTGTGTGTGTGTGTTTGTGTGTGTGTGTGTGTGTGTGTGCAGATGTAGACGAGTGCGCTCAGGCCACACACACCTGCACTGCAGATCAGACCTGCTTCAACACCAGAGGCTCTTACACCTGCCAGTGTCCTCCTGGATACCAGAAGCACGGAGATCAGTGTGTGGGTGAGTCAGACAGAAAACAACACTTGTCTGGTGAAAGTGGTCTTGTGATTTCACTGGTTAAGATAGAGGCTCAGCTTGTTTTGTTGGTTGAACTGGTCGACTAGCGTGGTCTTACTGGGGTTTCCTTGTCCATTGGCCATCGCCCTATAATCCATCGCGCTCTTTAAGATCACTAAATTCGAGGCTTTTGGTCATACCTAGGATATCCAGATCCACCAAAGGAGGGAAAGCATTTTCACATTTAGCTCCAAAACTCTGGAATAGTCTTCCGGATACTGTTCGTTGCTCAGACTCGCTCTCCCAGTTTAAAACTAAATTAAAGATGCATCTCTTCAGCCAGGCATTCATATAATACTTTTAATCTTACAGTTTATTCCGGTCTCTAGTTCATAAACGCCAGAGGAGAACTGGCCCCCGACTGAGCCTGGGTTCTCCCAAGGTTTTGTTTTTCTCCATTAGGTCACCTGATGGAGTTTTTCGGTTCCTTGCCACTGTTGCCTTTGGCTTGCTCAGTTGGGGATATTTGGGGATATTTAATTTAATTAATCAATCAACAATACTATTGATCAGCATTACCAAACGTGGACGTTCCACTAGAAACAAACATTGATGTATTATTTTAATTTAATACTGTGAAGCTGCTTTGATACAATCTGTATTGTGAAAAGCGCTATATAAATAAACTTGACTTGACTTGACTTGACTCATTGGGAAAAACAGTGCGAGAGCGTATACACTAGCCTGTGAAGATTTTTTCCCCCATGCACCGACTGTAGTTACTGGTAGTATTTTAATCAGTGGTAGAAATGTCGCAGATTGACTGGCGAGACCCTAGCATGTAAAATGTTTCTGACTTTCAATGATCTTCTGTAATGTCTCTCATGTCTCATTCCACCAGAGAGGAGCGGAGAGAGTGAAGGTTCTGGAAAGTGTTTGTGCCTCGTTGTGGAGGAATAGAAAGGCCTCGTGTGTTCAGTGACTGCTGGCGGGTGGCAGTGTACTCTTGTCTCGAGGAAGAATAGAAGTACAATCAGCTTAGCATCTCTATGTGCATTAAATTACAGGACACATATTTGTGAATTGTATTGCAAAGAAAACTGCTTTTGTGCGTTCTTCCGGTACGTGCATTCCTGTGTATCTGCGGATCTGTTGCGTGCATGTGTGGAAGGTTCAGTCAATATATTTCTCATCAACCATCAACATGAACTAAGACTGAGGTCCCCCCTTAAAACTCCCTGAAACCCTTGCAAATATTTCATCAGATTTGGTCTATCAAACAATAATCAAAAACAAAAAGGAGATGTTACCATTATCACCCTGCAAATCTGTGAAGAATTCCATGGGTTATATGAGCAGTGTTTGTGTAAACCTCTTTGCAGATAGAAACGAGTGTCTGCTGTCACACTTCTGCATGCACACATGTGTGAACACCGCTGGCTCTTACCACTGCGAGTGCAATGATGGATACCAGCTCGCCAGCAATAACCACAGCTGTGTAGGTGAGTTAAAGACCAGACCTGTGTGTGTGTGTGTGTGTGTGTGTGTGTGTGTGGATACCAGCTCGCCAGCAATAACCACAGCTGTGTAGGTGAGTTAAAGACCAGACCTGTGTGTGTGTGTGTGTGTGTGTGTGTGGATACCAGCTCGCCAGCAATAACCACAGCTGTGTAGGTGAGTTAAAGACCAGACCTGCCTTTCTGTCCAAGAGTGTGTGTGTGTGCGTGTGTGTCTGTGTGTCTGTGTCTGTGTGTTTATATGATTTATGAGGACACAAATTTGTATAATGACATGGGTATTATACTGGTATTACAAAGTAAACGTGGTTTATGAGGACATTTCCTGAGTCCTCATTATGAAAATAGCGCAAATTTACAACATCACTTTTAACAATTCAGAAAAAATGCCTGCAAATGTTTTTTTCTCTCAAAACCACATTTACATAGTTAATGGGTCCTGTTGTTTGTCCTCACAATGCTATTGGATAGAAGAAGTGTTTATAGGTCCGGTCATCTGGCTATGAACTCACTCTACCTGCAAACTTCCCGCTGAGCTCATCTCCTTTTTTTTGCATGACTGGATTTGTCAGGATTAAAGTAAGTAAAATTGCTTAAATATTTTTTGGGGTGTTTATTATAATGTCTAGAACATGTACATATTTAGTTATTTTGGAAAACTTTCATCCAATTTGATTTAGAGCTTGTTATGTCTATGTTGTAATTCTACAACGTTGGGTCAGATTGGTAGTCAAAATAGCCTGTGCACCTTACACATTACATAAGGACACTGCACTTTTCAAATGATCACAAATTGAAAAAAAAATGTAGTAGAAATGTAGTGATTCATTGTAACTAAGCTCTAAATGTGTTTTTCTGTTAATTGTTTTACTTAGTTTATCTTAGACCATTATTAAACACATGAATAAATTGTATGGGATATTTGAAACTTCAGCATCTATAGCAGTATTTGAAACTCCCTGTATCTTTGTAGTTTTTTGTTTGTTTTTTAACTTCTAAATGATCCTGAGCCATTTTTTCTCAGTGTTGCCCAAGCAGCAGTTAGTAGCATTAGGAGATAGAAAAACAGATTCTGAATGTTCTGGAATTCTTGGGATGCCTGTTGCATTGTCCAGGGACAGGTGCAAATGGTCTTGAATGTGAACCTGTAAGTGCTCTGGGGGGATGCATGTGTTCCTTTAGTATGATAAGTAGAGAGCATAATAGGCTGCAATAGACAGTATTGTTTGAATGTATTGAAATGTTGATTATCACTTCATTGAAATTATAATACTTATGGGCATGCTAATGGAAATACTTAGATTTCTACCCACATGGTCTACCACCCTGTCTATTCTTTCAGTTTATCTACTACAATGTAAGACCCATATGTATTATTCACATATTTAATGTTCACATATCTAATGTTAATTGTTCACATTATTTTTAAATGTTTCCATTTCAGAATGCCACCAGCGCAGAAAGGTCTTTTATGATGGATACACAAACACACTGTGTAGCAAGTGCAATGTTCGCCTGTGCTTAACAGATGAAAATAACTGTTTTAGGGACTATCACTGCAAGTGAACACAGACTGCCTTCAAACCACAGTTTTTTGTTTGTTTTTTTTTACGAAAAGTTTTGTAAATATTTTTTTCCAATATTTTTTATTAATAAATGCTTATTCATAAAACTATGATTGTTGTATGGTTATTACTCATGATATATACTGTTATGGGGCTAAGTAAGCAATCAACCCTGCAAATGAATGCTTAAATGTTCTGTATATCTGTTCAGACAAAGTGAGTACAAACACAGAAGTTCTGCTCCCAACAATGCCCAACGTTGCAAATTTACAACATTTTCCTAAAAACTTACTAAAACGTAAAAAATCTGAAAACTCTTTCATTTCTACATCAGAGGCCTCCTAAAACAATATCTGGGAGGTCAAAAAAAAATTTGCTCATTTTTTTCTATATTTGGGTCTTACTGGGTTAAAAACATTCTAAAAAGTGTTTTTTTTTACATTCAAAAAATGCAGAAAGTTTTCTGTGATGGGTAGGTTTAGGGGTAACACGCTAACCTGTGTAAGGGGAGAGAATATACAGTGTGTACAGTATAAAAACCATTAGTCTGTGGAGAGTCTCCACAGAGATAGTGGACCAGACGTGAGTGAGTGAGTGTGTGTGTGTGTGTGTGTGTGTGTGTGTGTTCCTGTTTTGCTTTTGCTTTTTACCCTCTGGTGGACAAATCCTGTCCTTAAAGGAGAACTCCGGTCAATTTTAACATTGAGCTCATTTTTTTGTACATTTGGAGTGCTGTCAATACAGAGAACAACGACAAAAATCGGTGTTGCCTACACCGAGTTATTCTATTTTTAAAATTTGCACCCTGTTGACTTCAATGGGGCAAGTTTTAAACCTGCTTTTAGCCTCTTAACATCCTTGATGTGTCATTACAAGTGCACAGGTCATGTGAGTGATTCCTTCAGAGTGAACACGAGTGAGTCTGACTGCAGTAGATGTGAAAGATATGTATAAAAATGATGTTATTTAAGCCAGCACAAATACCTGTGTTTACATCCTGTTTACATTACAAGTAGTCGATTGCCGAGTTCACGCGCGTGATCATAGGTAACTAAACCTATGCGCGTGAACTCTGCAATCGACTACTTTGGACTTCAACCGAAAACAGGATGTAAACACAGGTATTTGCACTGGCTTAAATAACATCATTTTTATCCATATCTTTCACATCTACTGCAGTCAGATTCACTCGTGTTCACTCTGAAGGAATCACTCACATTTTCTGTGCACTTGTAATGACACATCAAGGATGTTAAGAGGCTAAAATCAGGTTTAAAACTTGCCCCATTGAAGTCAACAGGGTGCAAATTTTAAAAAGAGGATAACACGGTGTAGGCAACACCGATTTTTGTCGTTGTTCTCTGTATTGACAGCACTCCAAATGTACAAAAAAATGAGCTCAATGTTAAAATTGACCGGAGTTCTCCTTTAACAACATACATTTCTAATCTACTGCTCTTCCCTTTCTTTATAAGAAATACATTTGATTGAGCCAGTGGATTAAAATAGCATGGGATTAAAGGGGATTGTTGGAGTTAAGATGGCGGTCAGTGCTTTTAAGTGTTATATTCACTGTAGAATATTCAATATTGGGCAACATACATGAAGCTTCCTATATTTTAGAGTAATAGATTAAATAATAGACACATTCGGTTACTCTTATGATCACTGTGTCAATTCCATAAAGTGAAATAGATGTCCTAATGATAAATGGGCAAGAAGTCTCTCAGATTAGCATGCTTCAAAGTTCTGCCAAGAATTTGATATCAGATCTTTCACAAAGGAATTTAAAAGGTCTTGTGGAATGGACAGGAGCAAGAGGAGCTTCAAATTAAAGGTGAATCTATTAGCACAACATATTTTAAAAGGAGAGAGAGAGCAGTTGGGATCAATCCCAAGGTTTCAAAGCTGTCATTTGCAAATCAACATTGTTAAGTTGTTCTGAGAACAGTAAGGAATGTGAAACTTTATAATGATGCCTAACTCGTGAATCAAACCATGAAGATCTTTGCCAATAAAATATGTTCTTTGATCAACAACGTGATAAGGAATTCCTTAGTGAGGAAAGGTTTCCTGCAAAAGCATTTGTACATGGAAATCATGTACTCAGTGGAAACTGAAGAACATACTGATAAGAATGGCTCTTAGGACAAGTACAAACACACCGAATTTGTCCAAGGTCCTGCAGGGAATGATTTTGTTAATCCTCATGACAGAAGAACAGAAGAATGTTTCTTTTATAATCAGTTCAAAAGATGCATCTGGTGACCAACTGTAACTAAAAAACGAGGAATCTCGATTTTGCTTCTAGACTCGGTGAAGAAATACACTAAAGAACAACTTGAGAAAAAATGGCCATGTATAAATGTGGACACCCCCTACTAATCAAAGAATGAATTCATTCATTTAATGCAGATTTATTTAGAAACGAAACTGCTGTGTGTTGCTCAGAGATATACAATGGGTCTGTTGTGGCTTTGTTTGAAAATATTTTCATTGGCAAAATGGAGCAAAACGAGACAATATTGTGTCTTAAAAGTAGTTGTAATATTGTGTTTGTGGAGTGGAAGGAATAGTTGAGACAATGATCTAGTTACAGGGTGTTTTATTAAAGAAAACCATGGCAGAACCAGTGAAGGAGACCACAGCAAAGATGGAGGGATTGAGAACAATGGCACAGCCCAAGGAGCATTGGACCACAGCAGAGCCAGGGATTTGGTGCTGCAGGATTGGAGACCCAAGGTGGAACCGGAAGATCGGAGGACCAAGGTAGATCCGCGGGATCGGAAGAAAGAGGTGGAGCAGAGCAAAGGGGGTGAAGGTCCGGAAGTCCAAGGTGGAACCAGAAAATCAAAGGCCACGGTGAGGCCGGAAGGATGAGGTACTGCTGTGGAGCCAGAAGGACGGGAGCCAAGGGTTTGTAGGGTCAAGGCGGAATCAGGGGATCAGAGGGCCGAAGTGGAGGTCAAATGTCCTAGGCTTTGGCCATGATTCAGAAGACTGGGAAGACAGGGAATAGGAGAGAGCCGGTAGAGCAAGAGGATGATGAGATGGAGGAAGGGCTAGGAACATGGGGGTGGAACTAGATTAAATAAGAGCAGTGTCTAAGCAGATGGGAGAAGTGTTAAACTATACTGATCCAAATTTTATTATCATTAGGTATTAGTGCAAAACTTAACTTAATGTTACTACTGCAGTGTATGTGTGTTTAGTTGCTGCTCTGATTTGAACTGATCACACTCTAGCCACAGCATGTTTTAACTGATCTACAGGAATATTGATATTAATCAAACCCCCCCCCCCCCCGTGGACTGTGCTCAGGGGCTGGAGCCATCAATGGACTCTGGTCAGGGGCTGGAGCCATCACTGGACTGTGCTCAGGGGTTGGAGCAATCACTGGACTGTGCTCAGGGGCTGGAGCCATCACTGGACTCTGGTCAGGGGCTGGAGCCATCACTGGACTGTGCTCAGGGGCTGGAGCCATCACTGGACTCTGGTCAGGGGCTGGAGCCATCACTGGACTCTGGTCAGGGGCTGGAGCCATCACTGGACTCTGGTCAGGGGCTGGAGCCATCACTGGACTGTGCTCAGGGGCTGGAACCATCACTGGACTCTGGTCAGGGGCTGGAGCCATCACTGGACTCTGGTCAGGGGCTGGAGCCATCACTGGACTGTGCTCAGGGGTTGGAGCCATCACTGGACTGTTCTCAGGGGCTGGAGCCATCACTGGACTCTGGTCAGGGGCTGGAGCCATCAATGGACTGTGCTCAGGAGCTGGAGCCATCAATGGACTCTGGTCAGGGGCTGGAGCCATCACTGGACTGTGCTCAGGGGTTGGAGCCATCACTGGACTGTGCTCAGGGGCTGGAGCCATCACTGGACTCTGGTCAGGGGCTGGAGCCATCACTGGACTGTGCTCAGGGGCTGGAGCCATCACTGGACTCTGGTCAGGGGCTGGAGCCATCACTGGACTCTGGTCAGGGGCTGGAGCCATCACTGGACTGTGCTCAGGGGCTGGAACCATCACTGGACTCTGGTCAGGGGCTGGAGCCATCACTGGACTCTGGTCAGGGGCTGGAGCCATCACTGGACTGTGCTCAGGGGTTGGAGCCATCACTGGACTGTGCTCAGGGGCTGGAGCCATCACTGGACTCTGGTCAGTGGCTGGAGCCATCACTGGACTGTGCTCAGGAGCTGGAGCCATCACTGGACTGTGCTCAGGGGTTGGAGCCATCACTGGACTCTGTTTAGGAGCTGGAGCCATCACTGGACTCTGGTCAGTGGCTGGAACCATAGCTGGACTGTGCTCAGGAGCTGGAGCCATCACTGGACTCTGGTCAGGGGCTGGAGCCATCACTGGACAGTGCTCAGGGGCTGGAGCCATTACTGGACTGTGCTCAGGAGCTGGAGCCATCCCTGGACTCTGGTCAGGGGCTGGAGCCATCACTGGACTCTGGTCAGGGGCTGGAGCCATCACTGGACTGTGCTCAGAGGTTGGAGCCATCACTGGACTCTGGTTAGGAGCTGGAGCCATCACTGGACTCTGGTCAGTGGGTGGAGCCATAGCTGGACTGTGCTCAGGGGCTGGAGCCATCACTGGACTCTGGTCAGTGGCTGGAGCCATTACTGGACTGTGCTAAGGGGCTGGAGCCATCACTGGACTGTGCTAAGGGGTTGGAGCCATCACTGGACTCTGGTCAGGAGCTGGAGCCATCACTGGACTCTGGTCAGGGGCTGGAGCCATCACTGGACTGTGCTCAGGGGCTGGAGCCATCACTGGACTCTGGTCAGGGGCTGGAGCCATCACTGGACTGTGCTCAGAGGTTGGAGCCATCACTGGACTCTGGTTAGGAGCTGGAGCCATCACTGGACTCTGGTCAGTGGGTGGAGCCATAGCTGGACTGTGCTCAGGGGCTGGAGCCATCACTGGACTCTGGTCAGTGGCTGGAGCCATTACTGGACTGTGCTAAGGGGCTGGAGCCATCACTGGACTGTGCTAAGGGGTTGGAGCCATCACTGGACTCTGGTCAGGAGCTGGAGCCATCACTGGACTCTGGTCAGGGGCTGGAGCCATCACTGGACTGTGCTCAGCGGCTGGAGCCATCACTAGACTGCGGTCAGGGGGTGGAGCCATCACTGGACTGCGGTCAGGGGCTGGAGCCATCACTGGACTGCTCAGCGGCTGGAGCCATCACTAGACTGCGGTCAGGGGCTGGAGCCATCACTAGACTGCGGTCAGGGGCTGGAGCCATCACTAGACTGCAGTCAGGGGCTGGAGCCTTCTCTGGACTCTGGTCAGTGACTGGAGCAATCACTGGACTCTGATCAGTGGCTGGAGCCATCACTAGACTACGGTCAGGGGCTGGAGCCTTCTCTGGACTCTGGTCAGGGACTGGAGCAATCACTGGACTCTGATCAGTGGCTGGAGCCATCACTAGACTATGGTCAGGGGCTGGAGCCTTCTCTGGACTCTGGTCAGGGGCTGGAGCCATCACTGGACTGCGGTAAAATGGCCTTGGCCATAATGGTCAGCTCTGCATTCTCAGGAGCTGACACTGGGGTGGGAACGGGCTCTGGAATTTCTCTCACTGGAACAGATTGGTGAATTTCACAGACTGGAATGAATTTGGAAGTGGATTCTGGATGTATGGAGATTCCCCCTGAGAGGGGAAGATTTCTTCAGGGCCTTTCAGACGGAAATAACTGCAGGCCACTTTCGCTCCCAGGTTGGTGCTGTTCAATACCATCTTCTGTGCTCGAGGGAAGACTGGAGACTCTGGCTTGGCGGCCATGATGACTGGTGAGACTTGTGCTCGCATGAGGAGTGAAGATGGCAAAGGACTTGGGAGGAGTCAGGTGGTGTTTGGTCGCTTGATGGAAAAAACTTCTGATGGCTGGAGTGGACTGGAGAAAAAGCGACTGAATGGAACTGGCATCGTCTTCAACCTCGCCGACAGTGAGGGAAGAACCACTTAGCCACAGCACATAATCAGTGTAGCTCTTGAGGGAACAAGTGGTAGCTGACGCTGGTATCTGGTGATAAAGATGGTCATCTAATCTACTCAAAACATGATCTTCATGGTACCATCATTCCATGGAACCAAGTTGGAAATTTCAGGAAATTGTCTTACCTAATCCTCAATTGGATGACCAAAAATGGAGATGAGCAGATTCGCTGGATCTCTAGAGGTGAGGGAAAGGCTCATAGTGCGGCTTTTGTTGTCGTTGTTTGGTCTGGTCTTCTGTCATGGAACAGAAGAATGCAGACACAGGTAACGTCTGAACAGAGTTTTTGGAATAACACATATAAAGTTAGCAGGTGAGTCTCTGATTGTTATGGTGATACTGAGATGAGAAGTGACCGGAGGACTGAAGTCAGGCAGACGAGGATACACAGAAGTCTGAAGAAGACAAAGGACAGGACAGTTTGATGCACAAGTAGGTAATCTGGTGATAGTTCAGTGTTGAACGACGAGACCAGATAACTGTGATGAGGAGTGTGACTGCTTATGTAGGGAGATCATGAGCCGGTGCATGGGTGATGACGAGTGATTAACTGTGGAGGTGTGATAGGTGTGATGACTGGAGCAATCACTGGACTCTGATCAGTGGCTGGAGCCATCACTAGACTACGGTTAGGGGCTGGAGCCTTCTCTGGACTCTGGTCAGGGACTGGAGCAATCACTGGACTCTGATCAGTGGCTGGAGCCATCACTAGACTATGGTCAGGGGCTGGAGCCTTCTCTGGACTCTGGTCAGGGGCTGGAGCAGAGGTGTGATAATGGCTGACTGAGTGCAGGTGGGGACCAGACGGGATGCTGGGAAGTGTAGTTCTGGTGACTGGGCTGGTGACTTAGGATTGGGACAATAGGCATTTTTGCTCCCATATCTTGATTTTCAGTGACATTTTAATAAGCTTCAGTGAAAGTCGCCTACATAAGGGCGACCGGGCCTTTGCAGTAACAGGGCCGAGACAGTGGGATGAGCTGCCGCTATCTATCAGGTCTGCCAAATCGCTGTCAATGTTTAAGAATCTGTTGAAAGTGCATCTAATGTCGGTAGCCTATAATGGTTAGATGTGATGTTTTATATGTTGTCTATTTACTGGTCTATGTGTGTCCTTATTTTTATCCTTTTATAGAATCTTTATGTAAAGCACTTTGGTTCAACCTCGGTTGTGTTTTAACAGTGCTATATAAATAAATAAACAAGAAACAAGAAAGTGTGCACTATTAAGGCCTGTTTTTTTTAGTTTTTTTTTTTTTTTTTTTGGTAGGGGGGGTAATAAAAGTGATTGACATAATTGATAATATCAGCTCACACATCATTAAAACAACAATTCCAATATTATCCTAGACAATACATATCGCATACTCCTGCTTGATGCTTTGACATGTTTTGGAAATGTTTTTATTGTGGGAGAGGAAATTTATGAACTAACTGGCCAAACAATGTCTGAAATATATCTTACTATTAACTGACATTTAAAAAAATGATTTCAATATTGGATTTGGCTTGTTTTTCAGATGTGAATGAGTGTGATCTGGCTCAGCCGTGCCAGCATCAGTGTTTCAACCTGCTGGGCTCGTACATCTGCCAGTGTGATCGGGGTTATGAACTCGCCCCGGACTCAGTCTCTTGTGTGGGTAAGTGTTTATTCTGCATGTTCCTGTGCTTGATTTAAATATGCTGGATCTGACTACACTCCTTTCTCGAAGGCATTAGTTTGAAGCCGTGAAACACGCTCAGTGCTTATATAGAGATGAGAGCTGCCAAAAGACTCTAAAGAAATGATTTCAGTTCGAGGGAAAGATAAGTGTACACCATATTTTGTAAATCAGCAGTCCACAAGAGGGCGTCACAAATATTAGTTGACAAGAAAGTGCTGAATTAAACCAGACATTCAAACATTTTATATATTAATTTAAATATGCATCAAAATTTAACAAAAAAACAAAAACAAAAATACACTATTGTAATAAAATATAATGAATTCTTTATGGGCCAGTTTTTCATTGTCTGTGATCCATTGCGTTGTTGTGTGAAGATCGTATTCATAACATGACATTCTGACTAGCACATAACATGCATATTACATATTTGCTTTGTATATTTGTGATTCATTTCATATGTTTGGGCTGAGTTAGTTAACCTGCCTACAAAGTGCTTAAGTTTACCGATGTTCATTTACTCAACAAAACTTAAATGCATTTGTATGTGCATTTTCATCTAAAATTCACCAAATGTTTGATTTCCACATTTTAATTGGACAGCAGCACAACATGTCATTCTTTATCATCAGCTAGATTGTCCTCAGCCTTGTTTTAGACAAAGATCATGATGCCTTTAGTCAAGTCACCTGTAAAGCAGCTCTAAAAAGACAATAGTGTCATTATTCAGATCATATCAGTTTAGTGTTGATTCAGTTCAGTTCAATAACTGAGCAAAGTTCATCAATTATGAAATGAGTTCACTTCAGCTATAAGCAGCTCCACAGAAGACATTAGTTTGGTTATTCAGCTCAAGTTAGTTTGAGTTTTGTTCTCATCTGAAAGTGTCAGTGCAGTAAATCAGTTGGTTGGTAAATCAGTAGATCAGTTGGTTGAGTTGTATGTTGTCCTGGTGTGTGTCCAGACATCGATGAGTGCGCGTTCTCCAGCTACATGTGCCAGTATGTGTGTATGAACAGCCCGGGTGGATATTCCTGCACCTGCCCAGACGGATATCAGCTGCAGAGAACAAGAATGTGTCAAGGTATCGGCTCCTCCTTCATAAAATATAACGCTCGTCTTTGCCTGGCCTTTTTTCTCTCCATCATGATCTCCCAGATGTTTCACATCAGAGCAAGACGGCCAGGAATTCCCAAACACATCATGGAAACAATGCAGGGCTCAAATGTTGCTTCACCCCCTGTTATTTTTATTTCTTTAATCGATATGCTTGAAACAAAAATGCTGTTTATTTGTTCTAAACAGAGGGAAAGATATTAGCTTAAGGTTGTGTGTGTATCTTGCTACAGTCTTTGTCATGGTGCCCAATAATAGGTGTGCTCATGTAAATGGAATTTCCATTGGAAATATTACACTCTTAGAAAAAAAAACTTTCAATGGAGTTCAAAATAGAATCAAGCTTTAAATAACACTTTATGCCAAAAGGGTTCTATATAAGGAGAATTTTTTAAATGATTGCATAATACTTTCAGGTTGTTTGATTTTTTTTGTAATTAAAACCAAAATTATTTCATTATAACTAAATCCACAAAACGATCTCATGATGGGAAACCTCAAAAGATACATTAAGATAGTAAATTAAACAGGAAAAGCTCATTTAAAGAAAAGAGTTTTAAGAAGGGATTTAAAAGTAATAAGACTATTGTGCAGATTGAAAAGTGAAAAGCTGAATCATGTACTAAACGCGATATTTATAAGTAAGCTAGTGTAATTGATGAAGAACAGGAGAGATGTGCTCAATGGAAGTGGTTCTAGTAATTATGCCGGTGGCTGAGTTCTGGACCATCTGAAGTTTATGGAGAAGTTTGAGAGGTAGCCAAATAGGAGAGAGTTACAGTAATCAATGTTTGAAGTAACTAGATCATGTACAAGAATAAGTGTAAGGAATGGACAAAGACAAATGATGCTCATATGTGGAAATATGCTGACCGAGTGACACTATTAATGTGTGTTTCAAACGACAAGCTACTATCAATGATGACACCCAAACTCTTAACCTTAGAAGACGGGGAAATTATTTAGATTTAGTGCCAACAAGAAGAACCTCAGTTTTATCAGTATTTAGCTTGAAAAAAATTGCACAAGCACCCTGATCTCATCTAAAAAGTCCAAAAGGGAAGAAGAAAGAAGACTAGAAATAGGCTTGAAGGACAAATATAGTGTCAGCCACATAGCAGTGTAAATTAATACCAAATGTCCTAAAAATATGACCATGAGGTAATAGATTATAGATTAAAGAGGGCCCAAGACAGAGCCTTGAGGAACACCAGTGGAAACAGATGAGGAATATGATCGGAAGTTTTTAAGTTGGACAAATTGAGTGTGACCAGAGAAATAGGATCTAAACCAAGTGAGAGGGACCCCAGCAATACCAATAGAGATTAATTTATCAAAAAAAAAACTTGGTAAGAATTGGTATTAAAGGCAGCACTTAGACAAATAGACAAGTATAGTTTATAGTCCAGAATCAGCCGCCTTCAACAGATCAGTGGTAACTTGGCAGTCTCTGTACTATGCAATAGACATTTTTGTAAGAAATGGTGAATTAGAAATTGGACGCCAGATTTCTTAAGCATTCGAGATATTACGGCAGTCTTAAGAAATTAAGGGACAACGTGGAGCATGGAAAGTGTTGTTTGGAAGTTGTAAGATCTGCATTCTCATATATAATATATACATATATGACATATTGCTAATCACAATCTTTTCTCCGGTATGGAAGACATCAACGAGTGTGAAACGGGCCATGAGTGTAGGGAAGATGAGATGTGCTGGAACTATTACGGAGGTCATCGCTGTTACCCTAAAAACCCGTGTCAGGAGCCGTACGTGCAGACAGCCGAAAAGTAAGTCAGGACACTTTAAAGTTTTGATTTAACTCATTTAAGCATGGGGGAAAAAAAGAGTAATCTTCTTGCTTTGATTCCTAGCCGGTGTTCGTGTCAGTCCGCGGCTGCGTGTCGAGGCCTGCCACAGTCTATAGTTTACAAATACATGAGCATTCATTCAGAGCGCAGCGTACCGGCAGATATCTTTCAGATTCAAGCCACAAACATCTTCCCCAGCGCTCACTACACCTTCAGAATCAAAGCTGGCAATGAAGCAGGACAGTTCTTCCTTAGGGTGAGTAACCAAACCTAACCTACCCTAACCCTAACCCTAACCCTAACCAGCACTTAAAACTGTCCTAAGCCCTTACATAATCAGCCATGGTGTCAGTACAGCACCTATTGCATTTCATTTGATATTTCTTTCTGTCAAACATATTCTTGGCTGTTTTAAAGGGGTCATATAATGCCATTTTTGTACAAGCTAATATGATTCTTTAGGGTCTAAATTAAAAGTTTGTAATATACTTTAATTAAAAATTCTCATTAGTATTGTAAGAAAACACTAATTTTACCTGGTCAAAAACAGCTCTGTTTTCAGCACGCCGTTTGAGTGCATGTGTCTTTAAATGATAATGAGCTTTGCTCACCCCGCCCCTCTGTTCTGTGCGGACACCGTTTGTAGAGCCATATAGAGAGATATATTATGGCTCTGACCGTTTGTAACACAATAACCATTACGTGTTGTTCATTATAAACGTGGGATTATGAACGTCGTACATAGAAAACATGCCGTAATGTACCTGAGTGTAAGCAGCCGCATTCATCGTGAAGCGTGCAGCAAGTGATTTGCAAAGATTAATAATAATAAATATTAATAAGAATAATATTGTAAATATTAATATAAAGGTTAATAAAACGTTACACTCACTTCTTCTTCTGGAGGTTCAGCAGGAACACGAATAGTTGGTACCGATCCTTTTTTCAGGAGCAGCTTCTTATCAAAACCAGCTTTATGCTGACCCTCCTTTATAAAGCAGTCTGGTGTGTGAAATGATTCGCGCAAACATGAAAGCATTGACGTTGATCGTGGGCAGGGGCGATTCTAGGATTTTCATTTTAGGGGGGCTCAGCCCCCAATGAGGGTATGATGTAAAAAAAAAAAAAAAAAGTTAGTTTATGGTCTAATGCTCATTATTAAGTAGTTTCATTCATTCATCCAGTAACATGCATATGTCAGGGTTTTATAATCACTGAGGTACCGAATGTTAGGTATCTAGGGGGGTTCGGGGGCATGCTCCCCCGAGAAAATTTTGATTTCTCTGATCTACATATGTGCATTTTAAGATGTTTTGAAGGCCAAAAAAATTGGATGACAATAGCTTTAAAACCATGTGCGGGCAGCTGTTTTTTTCTCACCTCATCAGCATCACACTCTTTTTGTTTTTATCTTGCTCTGTCTTTTCCCCTCCTAAAGCTGAGCTTTGACTGATATAGGCTTTTTATTTTTGTCTGTCAGTGAAGAAAGTAAACATAGGGTCAACTGATAGGTTGATTTATAAATCATTTTCTCAGACAAAGCTACCAGGACAGCTAGGTAACTAAGTCCATCTACAATGAAATATAAATTATTTTATTTTTTAAGCTTTTTAGCCTTTGTAATCAACAATACGGTTGGTTATTCATCAAGTCACCCCGTGAAAATCTATTTAATTTCAAATCATTTAACTAACCAGCTAAACGTGTATTAATGTAATTGTCTATTGGCAATATGATTAATCTGTTCTATATTTATTTCTATTTATTAAAAATAACAACATGAATTATCAAATTTGCCACTTCTATAAATCAAGTACTTAAAAGAAAATCACAAATCCCTTTACTCTACTCTTACTCTAATATATGTATGTACACTCCTACTGATTCATTATTACTTAATACAAAACTATATTTATTAATACAAAACAAAATAACTCCACATGATGTTTCTCTCTCTGGGCCATCTAGTGCTTTCAGACAATGATGTGTGTCTTTAATCATTTCTGTGCATGGCTGCATAATGTAATGCCGAAATACAATATAATATGTTTTAAAGTTTAAAAAGTAAATTAAAATAAATCATGATCGTTTTCTAAAGTATGTTTTCATGGGTGTTAATCGCTTAATTTTTGTAGGAATAAAAAACAACTATCACACTGATAAGGGCTGAAAGGTGAACGCAGCGAAACGTATTGGTATTGGATGAGAAACCGAACCGTCCCGTGTTGCTCCCAATGCTCCAGTAACATTACATTATGTAAACTGCAATGCATTTATGACAAAGAACTGCACCGATGCAGATGTAATATCATAGCAATCTATCAATAAATGCACTCACGACACACCTTGTACTCTCTGTTGTTCGCTCTGCTCGGCGCCCCTGCAGATTGAAAAATGCGCTAAATCCAAGCAGATCAGATAAGGGGAGGAGCCGAAACTTGACGCAGCTTGCCGCCGTTTCAAATGAGTTTTTCTAAAGGGGACTGAAGCGATCAAAAATGTATTAATCAAATATTTTTTAGGGGGGCTGGGCAGAAGTTTAGGGGGGCTGAAGCCCCCCTAAAAAGGGCCTAGTGATGCCCCTGATCGTGGGGAATATTCCCTTCGAATGAAAATGACTGCTGTGTCCGTTATTACACCCAAGAACAGAACACCACAATCGCTTAGACGCATTCTGCTCATAGACAGTGCTCCAGCGTATCAACAATGACCGCGCCGATCCGCGCTTACTTTGATTGACGAGCGAGGGCGGGTCTGTGTTGAAACGCTGCTGTCAATCAACAATCGTGGGAGGGGCGTCGATTTTGTGACGTCACATCGAACGGCTTGATTTGAGACGGGGGAAAACATATAAGAAGATTAAAAAAAAACACTGGATGGATTTTTATCATCTTATGATGGTTGTGTACAGGCACTGCCAACACACATTTCAGTACAGTATAAAAATGCATGTACCATTATATGACCCCTTTAAACATGTTTAACCCTTGTGCGACCGTATGGACATTTTTGTCTTTTTCAGTTTTGTTTTTTTGATAATTTTACCAATGCCAACTGCATACATTTTTGCACAGGTGTGTATTTTTATTCGAATTGTACTGTTTGAAAACTGCAATTTTTAATCCCAGGGCCATTTAACTATGAAATGATGCAGTCTTTGTCAAGAGACTTTCGGTCTGTTGGCAAGGCTTCAAAATTTTCAGTTTTACTATTTTTTTACCAGATGGTGCCAATTTCTCAGGTTTGGCCTTTAAAGCAAATACACGCTTTATTCCTGTTTTCTGCTTCGGTGTATTATAGAGCCCAGTGGATACATTATGCAGCGATAATTGTGTGTGTGTGTTGGTGTGGATGTCAGAGTGTGGTTTGAATATGTGTAATAAAAAATGATGTGTGTGTGTGCATTTGAACAGAAAATCTGGTACTGTGCCTAAACAAAATCTTACGGAAAGCTCATTTTTATCAACCTCAAATTTGGAACACGACTTCGTTTAGATTTATGGCTTTGATTTTCTAGCAGTTTTAACATAGTTTAATCATTTTCATAAACTTAAACCTCTGTAACTTTTGTTTTGTTTCACTTTTTCACTTTTTTTTGTTACTTCTATAAGTATAAAAACTTTAAAATGAGACCAAACTTAAGTCTGCGCTCCTAATCGTAACATTTTTATGACCGTTTTTTTGACACTGACATTTTTGTCCACTATGGATCTGTGTAATGATTTTTAAATGACGCACAAGGGTTAAAGTGGTGGCTTAATTTTATCAATGTCAATTTGTTTTTAGTGGTTTTGAAGCACAAAGAAAACATAAGTGTATGTGTCAAGTCACCTTTATTTCTATAGCGCTTTACACAATGCCGATTGTTTCAGAGCATCTTTACAGAGATGACAGGAAAATGATGCAAACAGAGTTCAGTTCGGCTGTACAGCAGCTCTAGAAGAAAACAGTGTCATTCGTCTGAAGTCAGTTTAACTGTTGTGGTTTGTCCACTGAGTGGTGCTGTAAGACAACAAGCCGTTCATCACACCCTGCGTTCAGTCTTTTCTTCTTATCACATTTGAACAGATAAGGAAGGTAATGCTGCCAAGTTTATTTGTGTATCGCATTTCCCACTCGTAATTCAGTTTTGTTTTCCCTGGTGGCACAACATCAAATCTAAATGTCTTGATCGTGTTGAACTCGAGTTCAGTTGAAGTATCATGAGAAAACAGGAAGACATTAGGCAGGAGATGGGCTCTGTCCCGAGAGCGGGATATCTCACACTGTGGGGAAATATAGTTAAACTTTGGTTAGTTCAGAAATGTAATTCCTATGGCTTTCCATTAGACAGTATATAGATTTGTTGAAATCACTTACATCACATGTTAT